>NC_062197.1:4305183-4350183 GCF_912470025.1 Vespa velutina | reverse complement strand
GTGTGTGCGTCTGTGTGTGTCCATGTATGTATGAGAGAGAGAAAGAGAGGTAGAAAGAAAGATAATGTGTATGTGTATGAATTGAAAGTGAATAAAGCGGTTAAATAAAATTGTTGATGAATTATTATTTAACGAGAAAATTAATAACTACAATTATTGAATACTCGAAATCGTCAACTTAAAAATTAACGAAAGGCAAATATTTGTCAATTAATACCGTTAATTCGATTGTTTTCATACGGTATATAATTGATCTTAAAACTCAAAGTATCTTGGATCACTGTGATTGTGATCAAAATATTCGCGCGAGTGTCGCCGAGAAAACACGGTGACCTTTCCGTCACAACGCTGTGCAACTCGAAATTCGATGAGACTGCACGTGTTCGGCTATTGTACGACGCTTGCACTGCAATTTTTCTCTCAATTCAACTATTGTATATAATCATATTCCTAATAATGTCCTAAAAGAATTATTAATAATAATATTTGTCATCTATGACGAATGAAAAAAAAAAAGAAAACAAGAGTAAAAAAAAAGAAGAAAAAAAAAGAGAAAGAGAGAGAGAGAAAGGAAGAGAAACAAAATCTTTTTTTGATCGTCGGAAATCAAAAGAAATTTTTATTTCGATTGACGTAATGGCCTGGAACCGAAATCGAGAGGTAGGTAGATAGATAGATAGATAGATAAATAGATAGATAGATAGATAGAGAAGGTTATTGTGAGCCTCCGGAAGAAGACATGTGAATCTCTAAAATTAGAGCCGTTGCGAAAAATATATCCGACACCTTAACGGCGTCAAGAGACTATTTCACGAGGAGACAGAAGGAATTTCTTGGTAATCGGATAGAAGCCAATAGATATATCTCTGTCTCTTATCTGATATCCAATGTCGCCATTAAATGCGCGGTGAGTCGGTCAAGACGTCAACTTAAACATTTATCTACGTTAATTGAAAATCTCTTATTTTCATCATGACATACCGTTAGGATTGCAGTATAGTATGATAATAATTGGAGCTTTTAATGTATTACGGACATTGTCTCGTACAATCGAAGCATCCATCGTAATCGATCGTATCGATCGATGTATCGAGAGATACTCATCGACTCTTTTTGTTTCATGAAGCCGCCAATTTTCAAAATAACGCCAACTTGTAAAAATTTTTTAAAAAGAAATAAAAAAAAAAAAAAAAAGAGAAAAAAAGGAAGAAAAAAATGATCAAACATATAGATACGAATTTGACTGACTCATTGCTTGATTATTTTCGTCATAAAGTCTGAAAATACAATCCGAAGGGCTCTGGCCGATATACGCAAGGAGACAAGCCTGGGAGCCTTGAGCTCTTGCCAAAAATGAAGAAAACGTTTCCAACGAGTACTCGAGGATGTTCTACTTCATCAATTAAAGACCCGCGTCCGTCCAATATCTTTTGCGAATACAAAATACCAAGAGCAAATTCTCCTCTCGACTTAACCGAATGTACATAACTACACGACACATAATATAGCTACGTGTCCCCTAATTCTAATATTAGAATTGACATTAGTACTTTGACGAATAAACGTTGCTATATAAAAAAAAGAAAAAGAAAGAAAAAAAAAGATGTATAATAAAATAAAATAAAATAAAATTAAATTAAATTAAAACTAAAATGAGAGGTATTAAAAAAGAGATAACTTTTACGCGGGAAAATTTAAACATTATATAATATATTTCGTATGATATATGATACATACGCTCGTACAATGGACCAGAGATAAACAATGCTTAGTACCCACGTGCAAAAATTATTTTCAATAGATCTCGCAGTTTTATAAATTCTCCAATAAAAAAAAAAATATATATATATATTTTTTTCTTTGGATCAATATTTTAATTAACTCGTCGAAGAAATCGCATCTTATTCATTTCAAATTTAAATCGAATTCGCGACTAATCCTGTCGTTCATTTACCATCCTTTGAAATCGTACATATCTAACTCTATCAATACGGTTAATACAGAGAGAAAGGGACTTTTAAATAGAAATAAACAGATATGTATACATATATATATATATCTCACCTTTTTCTGTTGTTTCTCCCAGGCTGGGTCCAAGAGACCTTCTCTCTCCCACTCCTCCTCGGGCTCCATGTATCCGTCCCCGTAGGCCTCCATGTCGTTCATCCTTCTTCCGTATATATCTCACGTTCCTTTAACGCAAATCCCAAACGTGTCACCCGATATTTATCCGTACGTAGGAGAAATAATTAAATAACTAGGATACATCCGAAATTATCCACCTTTTTGAACGTAGGAGTTTTTTTTACTTGTCTCTCTCAGGTTGATACTCGTATAACGCTCTTCGCGACAATAACGGAAACTGACCGAGATATCGAGAGAAAAAAGAAAGAGAAAGAGAAAAAGAGAGAGAGAGAGAGAGAGAGAGAGAAAGAGAGAGAGAGAGAGAGAGAGAGAGAAAAGAAAGAGAAAGGGCAATAGTACAAGAAAGACAGCAAGCGTGTGTTTGTAGAGAGGCGCGTCGAAAAGGAAGAGAACAGGCACGCGACGGTTTCGAGGAAGAAAGGAAGATGATACGAGAAACGAGAAAAAAGAAGGAAAAAAGAAAAATAACCAACGAGCGAGCGAACGATAGAGAGAAAGAGAGAGAGAAAGAGAAAGAGAGAGAGAGAGAGAGAGAGAAAGAGAGAGAGAGAGAGAGAGAGAGGAATGGCCGAAAAACGTGGTAACGTACCCGCTAAGCCCAGAAAATGTTCGATTCGTGTCTTTCCCTCGCGCTGACCCCTCTGCCACGAGTCTGACACACGATTTGCTTGCCGGCGCACGAGCCCCCTTCGCCACCGTTCGCCGCCCTCCCTCCATTACCAACGGAATCACCCGAACCCAGACTGTTCGCTTGCTATTACCCCCACCACGCTCGCGCGGTTTCATTTCACGTTACGAAAATGTATGCACGATTGATGTTCCTTCCTAGCATAGTGGGGTGGGGAATATATACAAACAACAAATAGAAAAAATCGAACTCTTCCTTCTCGCTTATTCTCACAAGAAATAAATATGTTTCAACGAGAGAATCAATCAGTATGTATATTTACTATCGTCACGTTACAACCATCGAAGTGTTTGTCTTGCGGTACTATTTACTCTTAATTATATTCTCTTTTAATATTATTTTAAAATCAAATTATTTCATACTTTCTTTTACTTTCGGCTTCTTTGCGATTATATAAAATGCGAAGAGAATCTTGTGATATGGATTTGAAGTGAATTCGAATTATCTATAGATTGCTTATTATTCTGAATGATTCTACGAAGCTTCAAGATTAATAGGTTAGGAACGTATTAGCCGGTAATACGTAATATTTTTCTATTTAATTTCATCAAAAATGATGACACGTAAAATAACTCTTACTATATGATGTATATGAAAGCTTGATAATAATACTCCGTTATGAAATTGAATGGAAATTAAAGAAACATTTAAAATAAAAATGTTCATATTGTATGATACTTTATAAAATCAATCGAGCTCAGTTCTCATGTCACTTTATTATCTTTCGTGTTATAACTTCGAGAATATTCCTTTGTAATAATATCAAATTTTATTATTAGATTTTATTATTTATTAAGATTATATTTAAATTTATTATGTTTTTCGATCACACGATATGTATCTATGTACATATATATATATATATATATATATATACGTATGTACACCATTTTAAGTACGTACCTAGGCTCATTGACTGAAACTTATTTCAGTTCTCCTTTTCCACTCAAACTATAATTGATAAGTTTTAGGACTGCAATAATATTTAAAGTAAAAACACAATTGGAATGTTGCACCTCATACATTCGTACGTTACAGAAATAATACGACAATTCGCGCAAAATTTCGCGATCATCCAAGATAACTCCATTACCGCGCGGCTTCGCAACACTGTCACGAATCAGTAAAATCTAGAGAGGAAACTTTTTCATTGTAAAATATTTAAATTTAAATAACAATTTTGCTTCATTTTATATGTCTTTTTTTATTTTTAAATATGTTCAACGATTTAATTGATCATACATAAGATTTATTTGTTATTTAATTTTATTTATTATTGCTCGTTGAATTGTAAATATATTATTATAATCTTTTCATTTTGTGCTCTAATATAAAATTTAGAAAATAAATGTCATGCGATAAGTAATAAATAAAAAGTAATTTAATTAAAATATTATTCAGAAAATAATAAAGAAATTAGTTAATAAAATCTTTAATAATAATGATTTTCTGTATTATAAAATGGCGTTGAAGATGGCGCTTCTAATATTGGACATTCCTGCGAGAGGAGATTTTTTAACAATTGATTCTCTCATAAATTGCAGTAAATCAGTGCCAGTTATTGCGCTTTTTTAAAGCCACGTCGCCGAGAGATTTATTAAGTTATTTAGAAATTATAATAATATAGTATTTTCGAAGCAAGATCCACATCTGGTAAATTTGTGATTGTACAAGATTTGGATTACTTTAAATCATTAACGATGTCAACCACAAAGCATTTTAAGAAAAAATATGCAAGTTCGAGCAACGAAGAAGAAATGGGTGATGTAAATTTCAAAAGAAACTGTAAGACACATTTGCGAAGTAATCGGGAAGAAAATATGATATTTTCGAATAATACAGTAGAACAGACACACCGACGTGGCCGAGGGCCTTCCAAAAGACCTTGTCTTAACCGTAATGCTTTAATGGCTAGAGAAAACAGACTTCGCAAAAAAGCATATTTGGAAAAAATTGAAAACACATTATCGTATTATGAAAAAGAGAATAAGAAACTTGTTTATACAATACAGAAACAAGGAAAAGATATAAAACGTCTGACAGGTGAAATTGCATATTTGAAAAATGTCCTTCATAATAATACTGCTATTACTGCTCTATTAAAAACAATAAATGATGGTTTGAAAAAGTTAAATACTTATAACAAAAAATCTGTTATCGTTAATAATGAGATGCAAGAAAGTCAGAAAATACAGGATACAGAAACTAAACAACAAAAATGTTCATGTCTTCCGAATGTTAAAAATAATGTATCAGATTCTTTAAATTATAATATTTTTGATTCAATAATCAATAAACATAATCACATTGAACAAAATAGTTTGCAGCAGGAACTTAACTCTATACAAGAGAAAAGTACTGAATGTTATGAAAGTATGGAAAACAATGTTAATAGTAAAAATACATTACCTCTAATTCTTTCAAATACTGATCATACTTATACTGTTCCTAAAAAAGTTGATATTAATCATGATGTGGATGATAAGGACTTAGAAAATAATATAGATATAAGTCCTTTAAGTACCTCATATTTCATGATAAATACACCAAGTAGTATAGATAGCAGATACATGCAAGAAACAGATAGTATAACTCCTGGAACAACAAACAGTATATGCAATTCAGAAGAAACCAAAGATACCAATATGGATGATATGGATTTTGATGAATTGACGCCGTTTAATGTAAATTTATTTGAAGATATCCCAAAATATGATGAAATTATGAGTTCGATTGATCTTGAAGTACCAAATTCTTGTACAGAAGAAGACCTGTTTCAAAATTTAAACAATACTGGAATCTGTTTACATGTTAATTCTAATAAAATATCCTTAGAATATTGTGCGAAATGTCATATTAATAGTACAAATAGTGATATAGAATGAAGGGGAAACTGATCGTGGGTCTTGAACTATCAATGAAAATTATTCTAGAAATTTGATAGAAAGCAGCAGAGTTGTACAGGATTTTTGAAAGAACGAAAATTTTTAAATTCAATGTATTTATATTAAATCAATATATTTATTGACAGTATACTAAATACTATGGAATATGGTATATGATAATTGTTTTCAGGGATGTCATTGGAAATCAAAGGCTGTTTATTACCAAACTTGTGAAAATCCAACTCTGCCATAAACTAAAAGTTATGTTATTTTTGTACATCTTGTTTTTACATATTACTCTATATTTCTTCCTTAAAAAGGCAGGCTTTATTATACGTTTTATATTTCATAACTATTATTTTTTATAATTATGACTATACATATATATATATATATAAATATATATATATATTTCTTTTATTCTTATTTTATTTCAATAATAATAAGTATAATATGAATTTGTAATATAATAGAAATATGAACTTTAAGCATTAAATATCAATGTGTATATCCAAATTGACACACGATATTAAGATCAAAGATTATATCTCATAAGAATTATATTATTGCTTCCCTCTGAGACTGTAGTAAGATTTTATTTTTACAGGAAAACAACGCCCTATTCAAGTAATTTATGGGAGATTTGAAAAAGGTGAGCGTCAAAATAAAATTGTAAGTCAGATCTTTGAGACTTTGTTTTTGATTTTATTATCTTATGTGTAATATTCTTTGAAATTTTATTGTTTCCAAAATCTACTAAATTAAGATCTGATATAGTCGACGCTCCGTTCCTGGTAATATTACTGATTATCATAAAATGATTACAGTTATATTACACATTTGGAGTAGACATGGAGCCACGATCACCCCTTCTTTTCCAGATTCAATAAGTATTAAAAAGGTTGAGTATGGTGTTTTTGTTTTTATACGTGACAAAACATTTTTTGTAACAATTAGAAAATAAATAATTATTTTGTTTAATTAATGCATTTGTAATATACAGGTATGGCAGAACAATCTCCCAGATTTTGATTCAGCATTATTCGAATTCTAATAGAGTTTAGAAGATTATAATAATAGTCTTTTTACATGATAACATATGATTTATTGTTGTGTACTATCATAAGTTGAATAGATTTGCACTGTATATTTGTTGTTAAAAGAATTTATAAAGAATAATTGCATAACTTCCGAAATTGGCTACAATAATGTATCGTGGATGAATTTAGATAACATAATTATAAAATCATATGAATAAATATAAAATCAAATGAAATTGGAAATACACACTGTAAAATAATCTTCAAAATCCGGGAAATCATTCTGCCATACTCTATAAAATTTAATATTAAAATACAAAAACTACAAATTATAAGGTTTCATCAAAGAATACTTTAAATTTCAGTTATGCTCTTAGAGTATATTTTAGTCGTTAACAAAACTTTCCATCGTGCATCATGATGGCTGTTAATTTTTTTAATAGCAAGCATTCTGCAGTAAAGACCTGTCTACTAGTTGTATTATTGTATTAAAAAATTTCTAATCGAACATATAAAAGATTATATGCTGTTATAAAAAATATACAAAAATGAATGTATACTTGTACCTGTTTTTCTAATATTACTCAACTATACGAATTTGAAAATAATAAATTATAAAATTTTATCATGTAAAAGTTTATATATCACGTGGATTAAGAAGATATAAGTTGTAATAACATATATTGTTTTTCAGAAGATATTTCCTAAAATCTATAAAGTCTCAGGGGATAAAATATATACATGATCAAATCTTAATATTATATAAATGTATTACAAGTATCAACACAATATATGATTTGTTATATTCGTGTACAATTTTTGTCATTTTTTTATCATATAATATAAATACATATTAGTTATCCAAAAACAAATTATATTTTATATTATTGCATGAAATTTTTATTCTAGTAATAAAAGCAAGCTTATTTATATATTAAGAGAGAAGAATATATTAAAATTGTATTAATTTTAATTTGTTGATAACATAATGCAAAGTTTAATTAAATCGTAAAATAAATGTGAAAGAAAGCTAAAATATAATTATATCACAAAAAATAATGTAATAAATAATATCACAAAAAATGAAAATCTTACATTATTAAATCAATAAAACTTCAGATTATATAATTTAAAAAAAAAAAAAAAAATAGATATAAAAAGAAACAAATATATATTTTTGAATCAATTTTGCTCATTTTTTAACATGTATATTACAATGCGATTTTTAATTTAACTTAAATTTCATTTTATTTGCGTGATTTTAAGTTATCATTTCACTATATTATACTATTAAAAGAATGTTTTCATGCAAATTGTGAAGAATATTACCTAGTTTGTTTTTAAGAAGTTTTATAGATTTTTATATGAAAACGTATGTATACAGTATACTCTTTACAGAACAAAAAGTAATATCACTTTGTACAAAGTATATGTAATTAGAAACAATGTTTCAATGATGAACTTAATTTTTTTTTTAAATTCCAAGACGACTAAAAACATCTGCTTTTTTAACATGTGTGACAGTGGCAACTCTATTAAAAGTAACCTGTTTCGCGCTACTTGATCTCAATACACCTAATCGTGCTTTTGCTGGTATTGTGGTGAGTCGTTCTGAAGCTGTAAAAACAAATACATTAGATAAAATTTTATGAATTATAAATTATTTTTTCTATTATAAATTATATATTATTCTTTCAGATAATAATCATACCTAATTTGCCAGATGTAACTTCAGTATTTCTTTTTTTGATCATGTTTGATGCATTCTCATTGAAAGTAATTTTTTTAGTTGTACCTACTAATTGCTTAACACTATTTAAAGCTGTTTTCATATTAACTTCTTGATCAGCTCGCATTGTACCTGCAGTAAGAATCTTCTTCTTAGCTATGCCAGATGTTCCTATATTGGAACTACTATTTTTTAGGATACCCTGTGAGGTCATCTTAGTAGTACCATTCTTTAATATTCCTAATTGTGGCGTGTCATTCTTTTTTGCATCTTTATCACCAAGACGATTGAAAACACTAATTGTTCTTTTATATATATCTTTACCCAATCCAGTAACATTAAAAGTAGGAGAAGTATCAGGCAAATTGGTTGTACTAGTTACTGAACTATCCCCTAATCTGTCAAATACTGTTCGCTTTGTTTTAACTATTTTTTTTGTTGAGGGCGTTCTTAAAGTTGTTCGTTTTGGTAGTATTACTGTATATCCTACTTTCTCATTATCTTCATCATTGTTAGTTTGTGGCTTCGGTTTCTTTTTAGCAACAATTTTCCAGTCATCATCATGACCACCATCATATTCTTCTTCAGATTCCAGCGTCCTTTTCAGAGAACTTGTATTCTTTTTACTTTCAGGTAAATCCACATTTGATTTTTTCACAGTTATTATCTTTGGAACCACGGTAGATGTGTTTTTTATTATTTTTGAAGTAGTTACAGTAGAAGGCTTTGTTTTAATTATAGCAGGAGGTTTAGCAGTTACTTTTGTTATAGCTTTCTTAATTATTGGTTTATTAACAAGTTTAGGTGGAGTATCAGGATCTTCAGTGTCTACAAGAAATTTTTCACATGTAGTTTCTTCTACAACTTTTTTAGCATATCTTAGGATAGCAATCATATCTCCCATTAAAGTAATTCCCATTTCTTTAAGACTAGGCTTATCCAAATCTGGCAACATATCTGGTTTAATACGATTGTTAGAAAATACAACTGCATGTTTAGTTGCAACGTCTTGTGGAAAGCCAGCACCTTTGAAAAACTTTACCCAGTATGCTATAAAATATTAAAAAGGATAAAATCATTTAAAATATGTTAAAATACTTCGCACATTAATTTTAACATAACATGCCTATAATAGTTTATAAGATTAAAATTTCATTTTACCTGACAAAGATGTTGCCATTATTTCAGTTAATTAAAGTGATTTATTATTATTTTATTGAAAATGTTTGTTGACACATAAATTTACAATAATAGAAATTTGAACATATTTTTTTTCATGCATTCAGTAAAATATTTGTTTCACGAAATCTCGTGAAAATAAAGAAACTAATCGTTTATAATAATTAACAGTATTTTATTATGAACACAAGATATTTTATATTAAACCTTTTTTGTAAATTTTATGTAATATTAATAGAATATTTTTTAACAATTAATTATACTTTAGCTAGGTCTATGCCAAGTTTAGATGATCACATATATATGTATATATATCGTTTCGTACTATATATACAACTATTTTCCTACGTATATATAAAATATAGTATAGGTCCGAGTTCGTTTTATAGAGACGAGACGTTATCAGCGCCATTAGGAATTTTAATGCATTATTATTGTAACTAACCATAACCATTATCTTTTATAATTATGTCCAAAATTCATCATAAATCTATCTGTTTAATGGAAAATTATCATTTATTATTCAATTACGAATTAGAAATTATGCAATTATCGTTTGCTGATTTTATTCTATTATCTTCGTTTTACAAATTTGATAATAAATGCAAACTGTATTGCGTGTATTTTTTATTCCTTATTATAATAATAAATTCCATAACTTTATACAACAATAAATTTTTATAAAATATTTGAAATAAAGTTTAAATTTTGATTTTCAAAGTTGGTATATCAGTTTTATACTTATATATACTGTATCGTGCACGTTCTTATCTATTATCTTACTTGAGATCTTTCCTGTACGACGTTCTTATCTAATAACTTATTTAAAATTCAATAAGAAATCAAGATAATAAATACTATTTTGTATTATCTTTGTCAGTAAGTAATAATTTATATATATATTCAGGAATATCTGAATATTTATTTTAAAACATTTTTAATATATATATATATATATATATTTACAGTGAATTAATAAAATAATATTTCTATTACTTAATTGACAATTCATTATTGTAAACAAAAAGAAATATAAAACATGGAAAGTTTCCCACCGCAGAAATATGTCAATAAAGTAGAAACTTTTGATACGTGTATGATTGAAGCTACAAATCAGCAAGAAATCAATCAATCAGTTGGTGCACAAATTCCTATGCAAACTGTACAAGTAAAAAATCAAGATAATCATGAATCATCAACACTGCATCAACAACAACAACAACAACAACAACAGCAGCAACAACAATTGCAACAGGATCAAAATCAAATCACGCAAATTCAATCAAATATTCAGCAAAACATGACACTTACTCCAATTCGCTTACCTGCTATTCTAGATGGTGAATTCTTTACAGTGATTAGAGTAGAAGATACTAATGTCACGGTTAGATGTTTACAGTGTCAAAAATTACTTAATGGAAATTTGAAATCCACTGGAAACTTTTTAAGTCATATAAAAGTAAGCGATAATATTTCAATATACTATACATATATATATATTTATATTTATATTTATAATTTACTACAACTTTATAAACTATCTGGTTTTTTCTTTCTGTTTTTTTCTTTTTTTTTTTTTTTTTTTTTTTTTAGAGACTCCATCCATTCATGATAGAAAAAATCAAATGTAAATCTAACCAAAGGAAACCAGCAATGGTATATATTGATTTATCCTCTGATAAATATGCAGAAATCATAAGAACAAAAAGAAGATACAGAAAATACTATAAACCAGTAAATTAATTTTACTATGTTTGCAATTTGTCATGTGCATTTTTAGAATTAAGGAAAGTTAATCTATATTACTGATATTGCAAATATTTATGTATTTTTAGGAGGAATGTCAACCTGGTAATGAAGAATTGTATGAACAATCACCAGAGTGGACTGATCAATCTCCGGTTATTCGAAGACGAAAATCAGAAGAACCTGAATCTAACGATTTTTTGAAAATACCACATAATAATTCAATTGTTATGGAAGATGAATTTGATGCAATTGGTCGAAATGTAGCAGCAAAACTTAGAAATATGCGTTTAGACCAAAGAATAATAGCTGAAAAGTTATTAAGTGATATTTTGTTTGAAGCTCAACTTGGTAATCTTCACAGAGATTCTAACATACACGTATAAGAAAATTATTTTATAATATATATTTTCTATAAGTGAACTGAATTATAAATATTCTTTATTAAATATAAAAAGAATATATTTTTAATAAATTTAAATAGGAGCTTTAAAAGTTTTAAAGTCCAAATATCTAAAAACTTTTAAAGCACCAAAATATACACAATATACATTGGAAGAAGTAGAAATTTTAATAATTATAAAAAAGGAATATAAATATATCTATAGCTGTCAGTGTATATAATATACAATATTGTAAATATTATCATATATTGTACGCTTATCATTAAGCAAAATAATTGCTGCCAGATATAGTAACTATTTATAAGTCTTTTTCTAGACGAATCATTTTTATATAAATATTATACATATATACGTATATGTATATGTATATGTATATGTATATGTATATGTATATGTATATATATATATATAGTGACTATAATTAATTGTAAATAATAATAATAATAATAATAATAATAATAATAATAATAATAATAATAATAATAATAATAATAATTAACAACAAATACATTAACAAATACCACACATACATATAATTATTATATTTGTTTGAAATATTCAATCTTACGCCCCTGAAATATTTTTCTAACAATTATAATTATAGAACAGTCATTATCGATTATAATCTATCTTTTTCTATTTGCTATAATTTAGAACTTAAAGAAATATATTTATTCAGTCATACTGATTGTGAGATCTTTCCACAATTGCTCTATTGCAATATTTTTAAGCATAAAAACTTAAATGTTTATTTAATATTTAGATTTTTTATTAAAACTACTAGCCAGAATAATTCTGTTTTTATCAATTGTCAACTGCTATATACTCTTCGTTTCTTTGGTTTGAATAGAACATGATAGACTATAGTTGATGAAATGCAAAGTGCCATACTGATAAAAATTGTACATACTGCATAATTATACCAAAATCCGTCCCATTCTGCATGAAAATACCATGTCAGTGTAAAAACAGTATTTTGGATTAAAATGAAAATATAATATGGTAATAGCCATTTATCTGCATATTTAAATTTAATTTTGTATTCAATCATACTGACAATATAAATTAAACCAAGCCAGAGATTAATGAAAAATGTGATGACATCATAATATGATGCATAATAAAAAAGATATACCAACATGATAATGTAATGGATGCCAAGCATGCCTAATAAATAATATGGATAAAACTCGTAACATATGCTTATAGCAAGGATCCGTGCTAAGATAAAAAAGAACCACCAAAGAAAAGAAAGAAATTTGCCAACTGGATCATCTTCATCTAATCCCTTATTAGAATGTTTCCTTTTCGGAATTTTCAAACTTTGATTACTATTTGTTAATTTTTGATTTTGTTCTATAATAGAAATTGACTTTGCATTTTCTAAATCCTGATGCTCTGTTGTTTTCACAATAGAATCTGGACGAGGAGGTGCTGGTGCATCTGGTACAGGTAATGGTACAACTGTAGTAATTCCTCTGAGAGGTGTAGGAGGAGGTGTCACATGAACGTTTTTCGGCGGTAATGGCGGAGTTACCGATATTTGTCTATCTAAACTAATTGTTACTTCTGTTTCTGATTTCTCTTCAGTAGATTTTTTTTTATTTTCATCTTCTTGATTTAATTCTTCTTTTGAGTTAACAGCAGCTGCATTATCTTCTGTTATATTAGGTAATTGTAATGGTGTTTTTTCTTCAAAATATTGAAGTTCCTATATATAAAATCGTAGAATAAATGATCAATCAAAATTATATATATTATAGTAATTAATCAAAAATTACTTCAATGCAATATTTTTTTAACCACATTGCCCATGGAAGCTTTCTACCATTGACTCGTTGACTTTCAAATCTTTGGAAAGCAGTTGTTTCAATTGCAAGTATCATAACGGACATAAGAATACATAGTACATGTACAGTTACTGTAAAAAGAAATAAAATCTACAATTATCATCTGTTATATATTTTTAATTATTAAATAAAAGAGATTTGTCATACTTGATTGAAAACTGCGCTGAACTACATATTCTCTAAAAAGTAAGTGAGTCTGGAATATGGCTTGAGGTGCAGCTTGAAACCAGGCTTGTAAAAAGAAATATAATTCAATGGATGCAGGTGCAGCAGAAATGTTTAGTGTTTTAGATCTTTTTTCTCCTTTCAAGATGATAGCATCCACTGCCATGACAATAAGTCCAGCATATCTATATAAAAGATATTGTTATAAAATAATTAAAAAAATAATGTTATACACAAATTTTAAATTGTTTATTTAAAATTTAATCAATGGTACCTGTAAAGTGCAAAAAATGGAAATCCAATAAGCTGACATATCTGAAGAAAGAACCAAATAAAAATTCCCTTTGTTAACTTATCATCGTCTGTCATCCACCAATCCGGTCTTGAAATAGTTAATATAAAATATACTATAGCAGGAGCATACATAAGAGAAAGAGTACAAGATCCCCATATTGGATTATGCTCTCTAAAATGTTGTGTAGCAACAACTAAATCGGCGGAAAAGTGAACGATGTAAACAATACAATTTATTATCGTTGGTATCAAGAAAACCAAATAAATTTGTTCTATCGATTTTAAAGGTATTTGTAAACATCTAGACGACTTTCTTTGACAAACTTGAATTGATTTTGACATTTTTATAATTTTGAACTTGATTATTGCCTTGACTCATGCCCATATATTTTTATTTATTTTTTTTTTTTTCACCTATTTGTTTTATGATATAAGTATCTGAAAAAAAAAATTGCTGCTAGATGAAAATAATTCAATGCAATGCAAATTATGAAAGAAATATAATTCACCAACCATAAATAATATAATATTTGTAAATATTAGTATCGAAATCATTTTCGCTGGTTTACATACTCAATTATTACCTGGGAATCCTAACCCTACGAATTAAGAATTTAAACTTTATATTTTGTTTATATTTTATAGACACCATAACGATAAAAGTGTTTTATCGGGATTATCTCGAATTTTCGATAGAAAATAATTGAAACAATAACTAAAGATATTTTCAATTTAATATCACAATAATAAATATTTCGTAACACGGGAAATGTGATCATGCAAAATAATTATACGTTTGACAAAATTCAAATATCTTTTCCCGCGATAATTATATCGCATGCAACAAAAAACCTAATACATACATATGTATAATAAAACAAAATTTGTTCTATTATCTATAAAATCTATTAATACGAATAATTTCTTTGTGATGATTTTTAATTTAATTTATAAAAAGTAAAAAATAATTCGTAATGACAGAGTGCATAAAAAAAAAAAAAAAAAAAAAAAAAAAAAAAAAAAAAAAAAAAAAAAAAAAATATATATATATATATAAAAGAAAAGAAAAAAGAAAGGTAATACGAATTTTCAACAGAATTAACAAGAGAGAAAAAAAATCATATATCTTCCGTCCTATCGAGTAAAATCAATAAAGGATCTATTAATGATTTACCTAGTGAATCTTAGGAGCAAATGATTTCCCTTGTTGCAAAGCGGTCAACAAAGCGGTACGTTATTGAAGAATCGATGCAACCTTCGTGGAATCATTTCGACAAAATGAAATGAAAGAGAAATCGTAAATTTAACTTTCTTAATAATTGTTTTCCAGCTGTTCGCAAACGTGTTAAAATGATCGTATGTATAACGTGTTAAAATGTATTTTCAGTTAATGATCAACTTAGCGTAACGTAAGTCTCATAATACACATATATGCGAACGCGAGATACAAGTGTCGATCGTGATACAGAATGTAAGAAACCTTGACACATACGATCTATATATGTATGTATGTAATTGGTCAAGAACAGCTCCAAGAGATATATGTATTTCTATGTGCAACGTGCTTGATTAGTCATCGCACGCCGAACTGAATAGATAGATAGCTCAATAAACATTGCTTCCATCGAATAACGATAAAGGGATTCTCGGATATCGGCGTTGCTAAGACAACGAATTGGTTTTAATAGTTATATTGTGTATGTGTGTGTATGAGAGAGAAAGAGAGCATGCGTGCTGATAAACGAAAAAATATGGAGAAGGGCAATGAAAGAAAGAGAGGGAAATAAATAAAGGAAGACGTGCTATATCATACGTGACGGTACGCGCGCACGCAGGTTTGATTGGATGAAAGAAATATAAGGGAGATGATGAAATTATATTAGCTGGGAAAAAAAAGAGAGAGAGAGAGAGAGAGAGAGAAAAAACGAATGTTACAATACAAATTTATAAAAAAAATATTTTGCATGTAATTCATAGAATTTATTTTAATTAATAAAGTCATATATATTGAAGAAGAAAATTCTAAAGTAGATTCAATAAAATGTCTATATTTTTATGAATTTTCTGGTTGAAATACATCTAAGAAAGATTTATATTGTTCCATAATATCTGTCACCATTGGTTTGTTTGTTTGTCCGTCGTATTGTGAACCAACCGTCCATAATGTTTCTAAATCGTATTGTTTTCTAGCAGCATTTGAGAATATGTGTAAAGCAATGTTTCCTATAAGAAGATATATTCCATTTTTATTGATCAAATATAAAGTTAAATATTTGTAATATTTTGATAAATACCTAAATCCAATGCTATCCAATCTTTACATTTGGCTCCTTCAATTTTAGGGATAATATCCTTCTTATGCATCTTCAATTTAAAAATTTTACGTATATATGCGGCAAGAGCACTCATATGCTTTTGCGATTTACCTGTGACAATTACAATATAATCTACATACATATACTCTTTAGGCACAGATATAACAAAGATATCTTTTGCATTATCTTTTTGAAGAACCGAAATAAGATCTTCTATATCGTACACTCCTTGTATGCCACCTAATATATTTTAATATTGATAAAACGTTAAAAAATATAATCAATATTTATAAGTTTATATATATTATTTTTATACAAATATTGACTTACGGTTTAAATTCAATCCACTGTAGGGATCGTGCTTTTCTTCCTCTATACGTAAATCACCTAAAAGTATCCTTTCTTGTTCTTCTTCTACATCTAATATAACTTTAGAATCTTTGTCGTGGAATATTTTGTGTTTTGAATTGCGTTCTAACACAAGATCATTTTCATTTTTATTCGTAAGTTTTTCGTTTGGTAATTTATTTGGACTAATATCCGAGAAATGTCTTGTTCGTTTTAATAAGGAATAAGTAATAAATTTGTTTTTATGCGGCGGACCGAATGTTTTACATATTTTTCGTGCACGTAATAAATTCGATAAGATACGATTGCTCATGATTTCTTTATTATATCCTTAACCTTAAAATATTGTCATAAGGATGGTCAAGACTATTCTAAACTTAGTATTTCAACGAAATGCCTCAGATGGCGTTAATGTATGAACGTAATTTTAAGATAATTTATTTTAGATTAAATTTGTCTTAGATTACAGAATCGACTAAATTTTGTTTATATCAAAGTTCAAATAGAAAACTCATATACTTTATTTTAAATTGGTATTATTTTTAATTGATTTAAGTTGATAGTGATTGTGTATGTGACGTATGAAGCAGGATTGGTATACAATAATATAAACTATAAATTTGTATATATCCAGTATCCATTTTATTTAAGATGAACAAAAAATAGATTTATAAAATTTGATCTCTGTGTGAAAGACAGATTGATGGAGTGAACTTGTAAGATATCTAGTAGATTCAACTAGAAACCATGACTTGTCGTATCATTATGTCGTTCCTACAGCTGTAATAAAATTAACAAGTTCTTTTATACATATTACAAAAAATTTTTTCTTAATTTACGCTTTACTAAGTTACAGTAAAAGATTATTAATTACATTATATGTTTTTTTAACGCTTAAAGATAACAATGACGAATACATGTTTATGATTATTCATAAGGTATACTGTTAAAAAAAATGTAATTACGCATATATTACAAATACTTACAGATTAAATGGACACAGATTACTTGGACCTCGCACGCATCTTCCTCCTTTTGCGCTTTAGCCTACGCATACGCTTCTTACGCCACTGCAAACAAAATATATCACACACTTAACCTATTCAACAACTTTTTCATTGTCGTTAAAAAAAAAATGTTGACATATAATCATATGATACAAAAAAGAAAAAAATTATTTTCTTTTATGTAGTAAAAAATGTAAATTAAGCACCGACAGAACACATTCTATTGTAAAACGATTAAACAACTCTATTGATTTCACATGGCTGAATGTAACCATCGAATCGTTATATATTTCACTAATTTTGTGAAATATTTTTCAAAATTTATCTTTTCTTGTTACATATTAAATAATAACATTAGATATTAAATACTTACCTTCGCTCTCATATTTACGAATCAAAAGGAACTAGAAAATCGTATAAATCTCGATTACTAAGGATTTTTATTCAACTTGCTTCGTTGATTCTCAAAATCAATATGGAAGAGAAATAATTATTTATGTACTACCGGAAAAAGCTGTAGTTTAACTGTTACTTCTATAGAGGGCTTAAATGAGGGCGCTATGATCGCTAATATTAATTGCAAGTTCTATAAATTTCTCAATTTTGTTATTCTAATCTTCTTTAACAATTAAATATATTATTAAATATTAATTTATGATTTTAGAATAAAAAAATTATATTATATAAAAATAATATATTGATAAATATTTTTTAATATTTGTTTTGAATCAATTTCATCGTTCCTTGTTTTGATTCATTTCTATTTCACGTTCCAACATTTTCCCGCGTTTAAAGAGTTTTCCCGCGAAAATTTACAGCAAAACATCAGTTGTTACTCTTCACTTCGTGTGATTAGAAACTGTTGAATAGAATCAGATAAAACTTATTCTGAGTCATATAGTAAGAGTCATAAATATCATAATTTACTTTAAATACGTACAGTTATATATGTATAATGATTTATTGTTTAAATTATATTAAAATGATATTTTTGAAGACTTGAAGATGTTTATTTCGTTTGAGGTTGAGCTAACAGATATTGTGTAGACGTTCATTTAAATGTTAACATTTCTTTGATTATTTAATTGCAATTGTTTTTGTTTACATAATTATTTTATTTATATATTATTTTTGACGAAGTAAGAAAATATAACAAAAATTATTGACTCACTAAAAATGACTAGTAAACAAACAACTATCTCTTTTCCGATTCGAAAAAAGTGTTCTTTTTATGGTACCAAACGAAATGACATAAAAGAAGATTTTTCTAACGCGACTGTGAGGTGTACTCCTACAAAATATATACCAACAGTTAAGAAGATAGTCACATTAAGTAGCAGTGAATCTGAATCTGATTCGGACTCTGAGAATGTTAAAACGAATAAGGTGAATTCTAAAGAAAATAGAAGTAATGATGGTGTTAAAACTCCAAGACGTGTACGGAAATGCGATGATTCTGAAGGTACGTATTCATTAATATTGTCGGCATTTAAATGTTTTTTATAATTTAAAGATATTTGTGTTTTATATACATATTTATTATTTCGATAGATGATCATAGTTCTACACCACCAAAGCAGAAAAAATCTGAAAAATCTGTAGCACTTTCTTTAACTCCATCAACTCTATTAGATAAACTTGATTTATCATCAGATGAAAAAAAAGAGAAATTTGTTCCAAAGAAATTATTTGGATCAAATAAATATCGTAATGCTCGTAAAGCCTTACATAGTTCTGTTTCCGAGAATTTGCCTGGAAGAGAAACAGAAATAACTAAATTACAAGAATTTATTCGAGAGCAGTTGAAGAATGAATCTTCTGCATCACTTTATGTTTCTGGACCTCCAGGTACTGGAAAAACGGCGTGTCTTTTTAAAATTATCCAGCAACCAGAATTTAATTCAAAATTCAAGGTTGTTTATATAAATTGTACCACAATGAAATCAGCTGCTACTATTTATTCAAAAATTATGCAAGAATTAGATATACCTGTACCAAAGTCTACTAGAAATAGTAAAGCAATAATTGAGAAATATTTAATGTCCAATCACAAAATGTTACTCTTAATTCTTGATGAAATAGATCAATTGGAAAGCAAAAATCAATCTATTTTGTATTCCATATTTGAATGGCCATCAAAACCTAATACAAAACTTATTTTAATTGGCATTGCTAATGCTTTGGATTTGACAGATAGAATTTTACCACGTTTACAAGTAAGATGCGAATTAAAGCCACAGCTGATGAATTTTCCTCCATATACGAAGCAACAAATATTTAATATTGTATCTACAAGGCTCAGTGAAGCAAATGTTTCTGATGTATTAACTGGGCCAACATTACAATTATTAGCTGGAAAGGTTGCTGCCATTTCAGGAGATATTAGAAGAGCATTGGATATTAGTAGAAGAGTTATTGAGCGTGCAGAATCAAATTGGACAGCGCAAATTTTACAACCTATGAATAACACAGGTAGTCCAAGGAAAGATCAACCTTTGAGTGAGAAGTCAGTTGATCTAAAAGATGTAGTAACAGTATTAAATGGAGTTTATGGTGGTACTCAAAACATTGATAAAGAAGAAAGTACACTTCCATTACAGCAAAAATTATTATTATGTTCCTTTATACTTATTTTAAATAAGGGACGAAATAAAGATGTTACCATTGGAAGGGTAAGTATTTTACAACATTACTATATTTGCAAATTATATAAAATAATTTATACGTTCTTTATATTTTAGTTGCACGAAATTTATAAAAAAGTATGCAAGAAACGGAACATCCATGCTATAGATATTTCTGAATTTGTATGTTTATGTACATTAATAGAAACTAGGGGAATCTTGAAAATAATAAAGAAAAAAGAGGCTCGTTTATCAAAATTAAGTTTACAATGGGATCAAGAAGAAATTGGTGCAGCTTTACAAGACAGAAATATGATGGCTGAAATAATCAATGATGTGTCTTGCTTGTAATAATTTTATTTATTTTCATATCTTTATTAGAGAAATTGGATTAGTTAAATGTTTTTTTACAATTGTAATGTATATAAAAAAATTTTAAGCGTTTGTGTTAAACAATTTTATAATGTATAACTGACAAATATAGTAAGTAGTTGGAGGAATAACGTTAACACAGAATATCAATGGATAAAATATGATGATATCATATATTTTATAATTGACTTTTAAATTGTATTATATATATATATATCATATAAAATTATATTTTTCTATTGATAAATTTTAAATAATTTGAAGATCATAAAAAAATGTATCTATTACTTCTTACCAAAAAAAATTTTAATCAGTATTATTAAACCCCAGTATATATAGAAATGGTTGTTCTGGGCAGATTTCACAGAATATAATAACTTATTTTGTCAACTTTCTAGCAATATCTCGTCCAAATTGTGCTGCATTATCTTTGTAGCATTTTTTACAATATCTTCGAACTTTAAAAACTGTCCCGTTTTTTATTGCAATTTATGACGAGATATTTGAGGTATATTTATAATACTGCTACTTTGAATTCCTTTATCCCGACAATTTGTTGGACAGCTAATTTATTCTAAATTTCATTTATTCTGAAATTCTGTAATATTCATATTATTCTTGCTAGTATTTTTAAATAAAATATTTTTAAACTGCACTAAAAAACAGATCAGATAACTGGCTGAAGAGAAAGCATTTCTAAAAGAATACAGAGTACAGATTGCAATAAATAAATACAAGAAATATATCTGAAAATATACATGCAGTCTTAATAGATGTAATCTTACAGAGATTTCCGGGCGCCAACATATTAGTGAAATTGTATATCGCGGGTTAAACGAAAAGGAAGATCAAATAGGTTTGACGCTTAACGTGTTAACGACGTAATTTGTTCTCGAATACTATTAATCACATGATCAATGAAGAAAATGAATTTTTAGTTATTTTTTCATATTTCGCGCCATTAATATACTAGAGAATTTTTAGTGTATTGTATTTTATATTGACGTAGATGAATTTTTTTAGTTAACAAATTAATGAAAATTATTAAAATATACATAGTTCATTTTTTAAAAATGTCAGTAATTAATTTATCTTGTAATTTAAAAAATAATTTGATTTTTAAATACCGTAAACATATTGACCAATCCGGAAGATGTCGCGTTTAACACAAAGTAATATCATAGAATCTCATTGGCCGGAGTGCTACCATTTATAATGACTCGCTTGTAATTGGAACCTATTATCGTGAATATTTTGATCTTTTTATGGATCTTAGAAAGTTGTATTGTGGCCCTAAAGCGGTGAATACCATCGTTCCAATCTGTTCGCGTTGGCTCTGACCAGCTGTGACCATGAAATCATTTTGATTTTCATGAAAGTCATTGTCGATTGAGGTTAAAAATAGTTGTAGTTAATCCAACTAAGAATACAGATTTCAAAGTGAAATCCAAAGTGCGCCTAATTAACAATGGGTACAGGACAAATAAAACGTGATATTGAGCGTAGCTTGAATTTAATAGTAACGGGGAAAGAATTGGAGATTGCTGAGGGATGGGCAAAGTTACAGAAGTTCGACGATAATCAGTTATATAGTCAATCAAATACCTGTGTTGATATATTGGGGCGTATTTTAAAAGAACGGATTACGAATGTTGATGAAATCCCTCGCATCATTTCTTGGTTTTGTAAACACGTAATAAGGAATGCTTCGGATGGCAGTACATTCGTCAGTGATTTAACTATATTTTTTAAGAATACACATATCAAGGACATGTACTATTTGACGACGATTCTTCAGGTATTGATAGATTATGGTACTTATTTTTGTGAGTCTGGCAATTATGTAGAACTTTGCGAAGCGATAGTCATCAGTCTGGCTAGTCTTTCGGTACCTTATCAACCATTGAAAGATCATAAGTTTAATGATAATATTATCAAGATTCAAAGTATTTTAAAAAAGATATGTTCCAATACAAAGAATGTACACAGTGAAGATCCAACTTTTGTATGCTTGAAGACATTATACAAAATTATATCGGATAAGGAAAGAATACAGGAACCGGCTCTTACATTAGCGACGGTGCTACAATTGACAGAACCTTCTTTTATACCTCGTGCAGTTAATTGGATTCTTTCAGAATCACAGTGCGATGATAAACTGGTTCAGGCTTTAAAGGTATTATGCACTTGGTTTCCAGAATGGAAAGGAGATAGACTTGGCCGTTGGATAATGGAGTTTATACTTGGTTTAGAAAGAAAACAGAAAGATGGAATACTTATTGAGGTTACAGAAGCTAGATTGAATACAATGTTTCGAGCTTTATTAGAGCCAGTACTTCGTCGCAATGCTTCAGAGATTATATTTCATATTTTAAAAAGACAAGGCTCGCTACGTTCATTACATATTATCATTAGTAATATGGATATGATATTATTTCAATTAGTAAAAGAGAATTCAGAATCTAGTAAAGAATGTATACAAGAAATGATTAATATAAGGACAGCTCTTACAACAAGACAAATGAATCATCCAAAAACATATATATTTCCACAAATCAATTTGCAAGTAATGCCTCAAAGAAATGTTGTCAGAGAAATACTGATTGGGCCTACTTGGACAAATGAAAAAGAATTGGATTCTTTTATAGAACCTCCTAAATCTATAACTGGAAAAGTGGGTCTTTCTAATCTTGGAAATATATGTTATATGAACAGTGTATTACAAGCCTTAGTTATGACAAGAGAATTTTGTCATGAAATATTAAACTATAAACCTTCAAACGATAGTGGTGAACAAGTTATATTAAAGAAACTACAAAATTTATTTGCTTTGCTATTATACTCCAATAGAATTTCTTTATCACCGACTGAAATTTGGAATGCCTGTCGGCCTGCTTCTTTCTTACCTGGTCAACAACAGGATAGTTCAGAATTTCTTTGGTTAATATACTTGTGATATTCTTATAACTATACTACACTTATAACACTTGAACAATATTTAGTTTAATTCTAAATCGTTTTTAACTGTTTACTAATAGATTCTTTTATCCAAATAGTCACTTGCTAGATATGTTGCATGAACAAGAGAAATGTGGTGGAAATGATTTAAGTGGTTGCCAATATAAAGTGGAAAGGCAAGACAATGAAAGTCCATCAATGGAAGAAGCAGGAATTATTAAGCGTTGGACTACTGAAGAAAATTTAACAGGGAGTACAATTTTACAAAGAAAAACTCAATCATTGGCTGATTTTACGCAAGGTATTTTCTCTTATATCGTTAATAAATTTGTAAAAATTTTCTTTAAAATTTTAAAACCTTTTAATATTGTCTTTCTTATGAAAATATTATTTTCATTTACTAGGTGAAGAGTTATCGCAGACACAACATCTTAGCGATTCTCATTCTGATTCAACAGATAGTGGAATACAATCTGTTGGTGGAGAAGAAATAAATATTCAAGCATCTCTTGTACATAGAGTGTTAGGTGGAGAATCAAAAATTACTTACCAGTGCGCGCAATGTGATACTAGTTCACATAATACAGATAAATTTCGTGATCTTCAATTGTGCTTCCCTGAAGAAATACACGAAAATCAAAAGGTCTCAGTTCAGGATCTCATTAATTATTATCTTACACCAGAAAAATTAACCGGTGAAAATAAATATAGATGCGACAAATGTATGAGATTATGTGATGCACAAAGAATTATTAAGATTTTACAAGCGCCCGCACATTTAATTTTAACACTGAAACATTTTCATTATGATTTTGAAAGCCGACTAAGAACGAAATTACGACATAAAGTTATATATAATGACATCATACAATTGCCAGTATCAACTCAACCGAATCCAATAAACGAGACTTATCAACTTTATGCCGCTGTTGTACATTCGGGCTATAGTATGGATTATGGACATTACTTCACATATGCTTGTGATTCTAAACAGAATTGGTACAAATTTAATGACAGCTATGTTTCTTATACTTCTCTAGAAGATTTCAAGGATCTGAAACCACCAGATACGCCTTATATACTCTTTTATGAAAAATTAGGATCGTCTAATGGAATTTACGAAGATAAACTTGAATTGTCTACATTGAGTAAACACATACAAGAAATCGTTGCAAAGGATAGAGCTGCATACATAGAAGAATCAAGACATCAATCTGAAAAATCACAACAAAGTCGATATCAATCTACGTTTCTTCGTCGAAGTGATAATTCTGACGATGAAAATCCTCCATCTAGTAGTTGTCGTGGTGCAGTTAATATACAAACAAATTCATTTCTTTGTTAAATAATTTTATAGTCGTCAAATTAATTGAAATTTCATTTAGCATTAACGGCGAATATATTAATATTCATTATTCACATAATTCGTATCATTTATGATTATATCAAAAGTTGTAATGTATTCAGTAATATCATTGCATAAACACAAGTATTATATTTATTGTATTATAATAGAGTTTTATGAAAAAAACTATCACAAATTTCAAATTTTTATCTATCTTAAGAAGGTTTCTAATCGTAAACTTTTTTTAAGTCTATTAAAATGAGGTATACTAAATATATTATGTACATAAACTTATGTGTAATCATAAATCTGGTGTAAGGTGTGTAATATGTTCCATGGGCTAATTGCTCTAATTCATTAAGCATCAAGTAATTTAACATTGTTATTGTTGAAAAATAAGATGCTTCTCTTGGAAGAGAAAGTAACGCGACTCCACACTTTAAAAATGAAATTAATTGTTATCAAGAAGACACGTGTTGTGTCTTCAAATAAAATATCTCGGATTTTGAACAAAAAAAAAAAAAAAAAAACAAAAAAAAAAACAAAAAGAAAACAAAAAAAAACAAAAAACAAGAAAAAAAGAACAAAAAAAAAGAGAAAAGATTTTCTCATAATGTCATATCTAATAATTGTTAAAAAAATTGGAGGATCTAACACTTAAAAAATTGATCAATTCTTATAGAATATGTATATCGCAAGAAAAATTCCAATGTGTGAAATAAATTAATCATAATCTAACACTCGCGCGCATAAATGATTAAAAAAAGTAATTAATATTTAATAACAAATACGCTTTACTCACATGTAAACAACAACAACAAAAAAAGTACTATGTATGATATTTAAATGATACCTTTCCATCGGCTGTGTTTGTATGTATGTATGCCAAAATCAGTATTTCATTTAGTATAACAAACAGTATCCGAGCGAATATCATACATCTGTCATTGTCATATATATATATGAACATATACGTATATATTCGTGCATAACATCGTATTTAACATCTTGTAAAAATAAAATCTCTTCATCTTTCAAAGAATTATCTAGTTTATTACCGTAAAATTACGTTCGCGTAGACATTGGATGTTATATTGTAAATCAATAACATAGAATAGAAAATTGTATTATTTATATTAATTTACTATTTATTTATTTATTTTTTTTTTTTTTTTTTTGTTGAGACATTAGATCGTAATCATTGATGGATATAATATAACATATTCTTCCTTTAGTAAGAAATGTAGAATTATATTATGCATGTCTTTTTTGAATGCAAGTAAATTATGGTTGCGTACATAATGCATGACGAAAAAAAGAAGATAAATTGAAATGTTATTGTAAATATAATTGTATCTTTAATATAATAGACTAAAACATTAAAACGCTCTGATCACATTATAAATCTGTGATAAATTTATATACTATCAAAATTGACAATATTGTTTTCATATTTCAATATTCTTAATGAGATTCTTGAAAAATTGTATATACAAGTTTTGTTAAACATTGTATATTAATGCCTAATATTCGATGCCAAGTAAATAAATTATTGTCAATGATAATTTTTCGGAAACAAAAAATATGTGGAGATTTTACTCATTGATAAAGAACGATTCGAATTTAATATCAAATTTACTACACATATATAAATTACACATGTGTACAAATAATTCATTTTTCGAAATTCTCTCTCTCTCTCTCTCTCTCTCTCATTCTCTCATTCTCCCATTCTTTCATTCTCTCTCTCTCTCTCTCTCTCTCTCTTTCTCTTTCTCTTTTGGATTGGAAAATATTTAATTTTCGAATACAATAAATCTCATATATAGATGATTTATTGAAAAATGTTACATATCTTTTTATATCTCTAAAAAATATATACATATACAAACAACAGGTACCGTTGGTTCATTGCAAGTCCATTTATTTTATAGTAGCGTAATATTTTGAGTATTAACGATTCGCGACGAGATAATTTAATGAAGTCCTTCGTAGAGGAGATTGTCCTAGTAAAAACGATCGATCGCGAAATATGAATAGATAGTATCTCACTCTGCGAAAATTTTAACTACCAGCTTGTGTTTGAAACAATTAATCTATGATTAATTATTAACGTTTTTCGAGAGAAACTCCTACATCCAGGGTATACTTTGCATTGGAGTCCGTCAGAGGAATTTCTGAAAATAGAGAAATTCTCAAATTGCGTTACTATGAATAAATCGATTTTCCGTTTCTCGTTTGAAATTCTATTCGTTCCTTTGATCTAGAATAACTGGTACACATCTTCTAGTGATCAAGCATTCGAATGATAGACGTGCTTTGTGATTCGAGAGACTAGAATTTCGTGTACGGTTTTAGATCGATAACTTTCTTCATTGGAACATTGTATTTATATCGCTTGTAGTTTATTCAATATAAGATAAATTAACAAAAATTGAATTATAATTTCATCTCAGATATCAAATCTATTATTTTAATATTTTTCAGATAAATGAAAAGAGTATAATCTTTTGTTGTTCTGTGGGGGATAATCGATCATTAAAATATTAAAATATTATTAATTGTAGGAAGTCGTATTATTATTATTATTATTATTATTATTATTATTATTATTATTATTATTATTATTATTATT
This sequence comes from Vespa velutina, assembly GCF_912470025.1. NCBI lineage: Eukaryota > Metazoa > Arthropoda > Insecta > Hymenoptera > Vespidae > Vespa > Vespa velutina. Next base: position 4,322,454 of record NC_062197.1, on the reverse strand, counting down.
ATCATTATCATTATTATTATTATCACTATTATTATTATCACTATTATTATTATTATTATTATTAGTAGTAGTAGTAGTAATAGAAGTAAATATTAAAAGTTGGAATATTAAAAGTTGAAATTAATGGATATTAAAAGTTTCAGACATTATTTATTTGAAAATTGATCAAAGGATACCGTCGAATGCACTCACCCGATTTTTCCAGGGACATCGGTATTGCCGTTGGCGTCGAGCTTGATGTTGGTGTTGGCGTGTCCGGAAATTGAACGTGCTTCTTATTTGCTCGTCCTACCGTAGGACTCTTTTCAGGACACGAAAGAACAGTCCGTACCGCGGTTGGACTTTGCGTTGGCGTTGGTGTTGCCTTCGTCTCGTTATTGGTCGGTGCTCTTCGTGAGCTCAAACAGGATGTCGCAGTTGTCGTCGGTTGTACCGCGTATCTCACCACTGGAACCTTCAAAGGATGTCGCATAATGACCGTTTTAAACCGTGTCCAGAGAACGTTACTCGAAAGTCTCTTCGTTCGCGAGAGAAAAAAAAAAAAAAAAAAAGAATAAAAAATAAATAAAAAGAATAAAAAATCCTAGGCTTAATTAATTAAATATATTTCGAGTATTAAATCTTATCTACATATACGATAATAATTTTAAATCCTTATTTCGTAATAATAATAATGAATAAATTTCATTGATCTATTATTCGTATCACTTTGAAGAGAGAATTACTTGTATGTATAAATATCTGTATTTAATAATAACAATAATTATAATATATAAAAACGACACAATAGCTTTTTCCCCTTTCATAGAGATCTCTTTGAATTACGTAATTATCATCTCGCGTATCGTCACACAGAGGAATAGATAGAAAGATAGTTTACCGTGTGGTTCCCATCGATTTACTATAAACTTTACTCGGTATATAATCGGTTTTACCTTTAAATACTCAAAGCATGGTCTTTCTCTTTGGTATAGTCCTGGTATGCCATATCAATGATATAATCTTTCCTTTAGGTACAATATTGTTGCCTTGGATATTTCCTCCAATATCGATATTCATTGATATTAAGTTATATAATGATATTATTCGATTAAATACAATATGTTTGAGCGATTAATTACAAACGAATAATTTTATCTAACAATAAATTTTTTTCCAAATATTATATTGAATTAATAAATCGAATCAATGCACATATATGCATAATGATACAAAAAAAAACGTAGAATATTTTTATTCGTATCAATTTTTCTCTCTCTCTCTCTCTCTCTCTCTATCTATCTCTCTCTCTCTCTCTCTCTCTCACTCTCGATATATCAATCTAAAGTTAACGTTTGACCTTTGAAATTCTAAAATCGTTTAGAAAGAATAGATCTTTTAGTCATCAAAATGTAACAAGGTTTAGGTTCGTATCTTTACTAACATATAGAGAGAACATTGGTATTCTGAGAGTGAAGCCAAGCGAAAGAAGCTGATGCATCGTATTTCTATTCCTTTGGGGATGCAACGACGAGAGGGTAAGCGAAGTTCAGAGATATGTCATACGCGTATCTCTCTTTCACATATAAGATACATAAAGTCAATTCGAGATTATAATCGCATGGACTGGTCTTAATATGTTTAGGCGAATCTAGAATTTGCTATGATATTTTCCTTTTTCTCTCTTTCTCTTTCTCTCTTTCTCTCTCTCTCTTTATGTATGTGTATATATAAATATATTGCGTTCTCTACTTTGTCTCTAATCTAGTTAGCGTTAAATAAGATTATAATCTGCGATATCGTACTATGATATAAATTTACTTTATACAACTCACAATATTCTCTGTAATTTGATTTCATTCATTTAATATCATATATATATATATATATATATATATATATATATATATATATATATATATATATAAATCATTTATTATCATTAATATTTTCAATCAGACAAATTTATTTAATACTTTTATTGATTGAAATCGTTTATAGAAAAAATTAAATTATTCAATAATTTTATCATTACAATTACAAATTTTATTAATTCGATCTGATTCTAAATGAAATTTTTATATCCCTCCGTTCTTTTCGTTTCTATTTAAATTGATTCATCAAGAATAATTGAAAAATATTTAAGAGAGACGAGAGACAAGAAAGTTTCTTTGATTTTTTTTTTTTTTTTTTTTTTTTTTTTTAAATTGAACAATAGTAAGTGTTACTTATAGATGAAATATAAAGGTTGACGATAAGCGTGGAGAAAAATTTGTTCTTTGTTTCTCTTTTTTTATTCTTTTTGTTTTTTTCTTTTTCCCTTTTTTTTCCCGGAAAGAATCACTTGTATAACAATCGATATAATTAATTGGAAGAGATAATTAAGAGTCGAAAGACCGTTAGCAGGATTTCGTGAAATGACAAACCGAGATGGAAGAGGTAAAAAACGATCAATACTGAAGATCTCGTTATATTCTCGCGCTCTTATTGGCTCTTACATTCTAATATAAAAGAGAATTCACCGATAGGAGAAATATTTTCGTACTTTAATGTGAATCATAAGCCACCGTCACGTTATTAAAATACACGAATAATAATCGATCGATTTCTCTTCTCCGTCGTATCAAAAGTCTTTAATAAAGTGAAACGAGTATGAACGAAGTAGATAAGTCGACTTAACGACTAAACTTTTTTCTTTTTTCTTTTTCCTTTTTTCAATCGATTTAGAATCATTCGATTCGAAAAATACGAAACACTTCGTTTAATATTTTTGATATTCCGGTAACGGTTTGGAAAATTGAAAAGTTAAGAAAGATGAAAGATAAATTTGGAAGATGAGATGAGTAGATTCGATAGCTTGAGAAAAAATAATATTTTTGTGCACTTAACTTTTCTTCCCTTATCCCGTTGCCCTTTCTGTCGTGAGACTCTCAGAATACTGACCCTGTAGTCATTGTCATCCGCTGCCGTACCACGGCCGGCCAAATATTCCTGATATTGCGAGATGACGCAGAGAAGAGAGTATACCTATATATGTACATATGTGTGTATATATATATATATATATATATATATATATATATATATATATATATTGTATATTATTATAATTCCATTGTTTTGTTTTCTCTTTTCTTCTATTTTCTTTTCTTTTCTATAATATTTTTATAAGATTTATCGCCTAGATCGTAAAATATTTGTTTTATAGTACCGACGTTAAATGCAATCTTTTAAAATACTCACGTTTAAACATAGAAGAAAAAAGTTGAGCGTGTAGAGCATCGCCGTTATTGGATTAAAGTTGGGCTGAAAAATAGAGAAGACGTCATAGCTCACGCTGAAAGTTTTGTATTTGTCGAAGCAACGTGTTGCTCTCTGTACCTTCAAAGGTATGAAAGAAAAAAAGAAGAAAAAAGAAGAAGAAGAAAAAGAAGCAAAAAGAGGTAAAGTTTCGCAACCCGTTAAATATATTTTCTCTCTCTCTCTCTCTCTCTCTCTCTCTTTCTTTTAAACTTTTGGGGTTATATATATATATATATATATATATATATATAATATATATACATATACATATATATAAATTACGTCAATGTTTCTTCTTTTATTGTACGCCTTTATTTTTCTATCGATTCTATAGAAAATTGGAAACCGTTTTTCTCGCACGCTAACAAGCAGGATTCGGGTTAGAGAATGTTGTTTGCGAGAATGTATTGAAGGTATTGGTCGATACACAATGCGCACTGAGCGTAAAATAAAGAAATCAAAGAAAAAATAGAAACTATGTGAACACTATAACGTCACTCTGTTCGATAAATACATAAATATACATACATATATATATATATATATATATATATATATATATATATTCTTTTTAAGTATGCAATAGTCTGCGATGCGATTTACATTGTATATACATATATATGTATGCATGTATGTATATTTTTATGAATTAATTCATCAATGATTTGTTTACATAGAATTCTTTATTCATAAACACATTGTGTTTTACACATTGTGTGTCTACCATTGACAAAGTAGTTATGTAAATAAATATTAATAAAACAAAAAAAAAAAAGAAAAAAAAAAGAGAGAAAATCTATTGGATCGATTTATCGAATATTTATATTATTTGTCCAATTTTTCTTATCGATGTTTTTCTTTTTTCTTTCTTTTCTTTTTTTTTTTTTTATTACTTTTTCGTACGTATCACTTGTTTAGCACGTTGCGTTCTTTATTATACGTGTGTGTTTGTGTGTCTGTGTATGTGTACGCACGAAAGAACGAAAAACTAATAACACAGTAGCTAGATAGTTTCAGTTTGCTATGTCCCAAGGCAATGTCACGTTTATGATAGACATTTCTTTTCCGCACGAAAGCATGATAGTGTACTACGGTTTGTTCGCACGAAAAGTAAAAACAAAAAGAAAGGAAAAAAACGAAAAAGAGAAAGAGAGATAAAGGTACGAGTAAAAGAGTGACGGGTTCGATCAGAGGTCATCAAGACTTCGTTCTCTTTTTTCCTTTTAGTTCTTACATACAAAAGGTCGAACGGAGATGTAATTTCAAAGTTCGATCTCTTTTTCTTCATGCGGTTGACCCGGTTTTTTTTCTTTTCTTTTCTTTTCCTTTTTTTTCTTTTTCTTTTTTTTTTTGTTTTTTATCGAAATCTAAGAATACACCGGGATTTACATCGTCGGAGAATAAAATTTTGTCTATATCGAAGATAAAAATTAATGATGGATAATGTTATTGAAATTTGATCGACGTATTAGAATCATATGTAATAGATGTATTAAAATCAGATTATAATAGATTTGTAAAAATCGAATATATCTAATAGATATATTATAATCAATTTATCTACGATACTCACTGTCACAATTATGAGATACAAAGCGTGCGCAATGTCGACCATACTGCAAGCGATCACGTTAACGATCCATGGCAAGAGGAAGATTCGCTTGTCCTGAAAAGAAAAGAAAAGAAAAGAAAAAAAAAAGAAAAAGAAGAAGAAGAAGAAGATGAAAGAAAGAAGAAAAGAGAAAAGGAGAAAAAAGAAAATATTCATTTCGAGCTTGACAAGACGACAGGGCGAAAGTTTATGGCTTATTAAGTTAAATATGTTCGCTACTGGAAGAAAGGTATCCCATTCATTTTAATTCCGCACTTACCTAACTTGACTTCTTAAAAAAGTATTCAAACAAACCGAGACCAATTTCTTCATGGTCACTGGCTGACAAGAAGTTATCATGTTTTATAAGATTAAATTAAAATCGAAAGGAGATTGAGAGAGTTCTCTTTCAGGAAAACTTTTTACAATCGTTTTTGTAATGTCTATCCTGGCAGATATTTTTCTTTTTTTTTGTATCGCTTATCAGTATTATCTTCCTATATGATAAATAAAATAATAAATAAATAAAAAAGTAATAAATAATGATATATTTGAAGATATTTGATTGATACGAAATAAAATTTTCTTTATCGCATTTTATACAGATTAATTCGCTCGGATTTTATCCGATCGATCGATTGTGCATGTTTCTCTTCTGTTCTTTAATGATAAGAGTAAAGTCGATGAGCAAAGAACAAAGACAGCAGTAACAAAGTACTTAGCCTTAATTTCGGACGGTTGGATTATTAATAGCATGAGATTCAAGTGACTGGATAAGTAGTTACCAACTTTCCGAGTTTAAAACTCAGAACGTTATGTTGCGACGTTGGTACGAGATAAAGAAGTTTAACAGTTTGGATTAGATACTTTATGTTCAATAATTGAATCGACGCATGGACTTTTAACGATGCCATGACAAAATAAAATTCGATTAAAAGGTAACAATTTAATTAGAAAAGAAGGTTGAATGTCGTCGTGTAAATTTGTTTTCGAGAAAAGACGAAAATCTCTTATGAATCGTTTATTTGACAATTCGAAGGTGCACGTCATTCGCCACTAAAATTGTTACTTTCGAAATTTAAAGTTCGCTGTCATAATTATTCCATGCGGATGTTTAATTAACTACTTAGAAATCACGTTCACGGTGTACGAGACGAAGCAAAATTAAATGAAATTAGACTAAATGAATTTTTCTTTTTCTTTTCCATTTTATTTTTTTCTTCTTTTCTTTTTCTTTTTTTATGTAGAATTATATATGAAGAAAGGAGATAAAAGAGAAAAAAGATAAAGAGGAAATACTACATTTTCTTTTTGACATAGCTCGAATTATGCAACAAAATAAGAGAGAGAGAGAGAGAGAGAGAGAGAGAGAGAGAGGGAGGGAGAGAGGTGGAGAAATGAAAAGAAAAGGAAAGTACTTTTGTGAGCAAGGAAACTCATGAAATATTGATTATAATAGGGATCGTTACCCTTCCCTCTATCTCGTTTTGCTTCCTCAAAAGATTCTCTTTGAGCGAAGAAACGATGAGCGTGCGGGACCCTGGAGAAAATCACAGGAGGATGCCTTTGAGCGTAGGAATTAATCTTTAGCCCACTTAGAGAAACTTCCTCCTTCTATATAAATAAGCAAAATATAAGCAAAAGGTGAAGAAGAAGGAGGTAGAGGAAGAAGAAGAAGAGAAAGAAAAAGAAGAAGAAGAAGAAGAAGAAGATGAAGAAGAAGAAGAAAAAGAAGAAGAAGAGGGTTGTGCGAGTAGGTAGATACGTATATTTCGCGACGCAACTTGGACTGTTGGCTTTTATATAGGAAGGGGCTTCGCGTAGGGTTGTTTATTAACGGTGTGAAAGTGGAAAATTTATATCTCGTGAAGGTAGCAGCCGGTGAGGCAAACAACGTGAGAACGATAAGAAAACGTACGTCGTTGAAAACACGAGCGACGTTTGAGTTAAGAGAAACCGTGTATCTATTTTTTTTTTCTTTTTCTTTTTTTCTTTTCCTTTTCTTTTTATTTATTTTTTTTTTATTCTTTTTCTTTTTCGAAAGATTTAGGAAGAAAATAATAAATTGAAAAAAATAAAAAAAGAATTATTAAAACAGAAATCGAATCCAATAGAATAATGTAATATTTATTGTTCCATTTTCTATTATTTCTAATTTCTATGCGATTTTCTCTTTTCTATGGTTCTTCTTTCTTTTTTTCTTTCTTTCTTTTTTTATTTTTTTATTTTTCTATTTTTTTCTTTTTTCCATTGGCTTTACACGTAAAGAAATTTTTTTGTTCTATAACGCGTATGAGAAAAGTACTTGAATTATTCACAAATGATGTATAACAGAGAGTCGCCGTATTATTATATGTAATATATTATCAAAGAAAAATTTTTCTTACCTTGAGTAAGCCGTATACGAGAAGAATAGTACAGATTACACCAGAACACGAACATATCAAAAAAGTTATATTGAATCGTACGGTAGCTGAAACAATAAAAATTCTCTCTTTGCTCAACTTAAATATATAACTTTGAAAAACTACGTGATACTTACCAGGGGATATTGTATCAACTTCTAAGAAACTCGACGATTCTGGTAATGATCGATTTCCAGATAAATATTCACTTTCGGCTTGCAAGACTGTTGCGGTTGTAATGGCTAAGATAATAAAGTAAATCTGAAAGAAACGTTTTTTATATTAATTAAATTATAAATTAAAAAAAAAAAATATATATATATATATATATATATTTGTAATCGTGAAAATGAAATGATCTTATACATATATAATATTCAAATTTCAATTCTTATACATATATAATAAGAAATTTCTCTTTTTAGAGTATATGATCGTATTATCGAAAGGAATGACAATGTTAAAATTGTTGTAGGCAGAAATTATCGTAGAGTCAATTTCGACAACTAATTCGATTTTACGTCAAAGAGAAAGAGAGAAAGAGAGTGAGAGAGAATGAGAGAGAGAGAGAGAGAAAGAGAGAGAGAGTGGCAATGTCGTTATCAGCCTGTGGCTATAATATCTCTGACGCGTTTGCCGCAATAATGTCAAACAGTTTCACTGCGTGTTCTTTCGCTGGTTTGAAAGATTAAAGTATTCAAACGAATAGATCTATTTCGTCTGATAAAAAAAAAACATGTTGATTTTTATGTCAACGTTAACTATTTTTTCACAATTTGTAAATATATTTTTTTGGATCTTGTGGACGATCGATTTTTGATTTACGTTCGACTATTTCCGTTCCTCTTTTTATTAGCGGATCGTTCGATGTGTCGACACACGATATCGAATGCAGAATGATGGTTTTATATATATATATATATATAAGTTTTTTTTTATTTCTCTCTTTTTTTTTCCTTTCTTTTCTCTATATTTTGATATGTGTCGATCGTAAAGATATCATTCAAACGGGAATATATACGTTCATCCTTTAGTTTGCCTTCGATATATTCTCGTGAAAAACTTTACGAGAATAGTTAATGCTTGTGCTAGCTTTACGACGGCTGTTAAAGTGCACTGCCAAATGTCTCGTTATATGTATACGTGTTCTCCCGTTAAGCTTGTATTACATTATAAGGATATAAACGTAGAAACGAGAGCCATCAGGGTCGACCCAATTTTATGTTTCATTTATATATATATATATATATATATATATATATACATACATATGTATATATATATATATTGGAGTAACTCGGAAAGTTCGTAGCATAATTTTTCATGAAAATTCAAAGCTATGATTAATATGTATGTTTAATACAACTTTATCCAATAGTGTATATATATATTTTCCAGGGAATTTTCTGAACGAATCAATCCGTATAATATTACATAGAAAAGGATATGACAAGCAACTTGATACAAGCCTCTTACGACAATCGATATAGTCAAAGTGCATAGCTTTTATCGACAGTACTAAAGTATTGGGAATCGTAGTCTCTTATTCTCACGTTTCTGTCGAATGCAATTTCGTTGTTTGTATTAAAATTCTATGAAGGTGTTAGCTTGTTATTATCGTCTCGTTCCAGAATTACATATCTTTCTTCTTACGATAAAATATAGACATAAATATATATGTATATAATTAATGTAAAAAATAGTTAAAAAGTAGATTTTTAATGTCGATGAAAATTTATCTTGTTGATGATATACATCGCGTGACAGTTCGGAGGATGAAATGATGAGAATCACATTTTCATGATTAAATTAACTATAGTGCTTTGCACATTGCTATGAAATTTCCCATGGGTCATTGAATGTATGTAAACTAATGTGAATCCCGGGAATCGTGTGGTTTTCTGCGTTTTCATTCTTCACTCTTTTGAACCTATTCTCACGAATTGAATGTATTTGGAAATAAATATTTTTGTTCTGTTTTTTTTTTATTTTTTTTTTTTTTTTATTTATTTTTTTTTTTTAGTCATCGAAAGCTTCTGCAAACCAGCTTAAAAAAATATAATCATTCCATAAAGAGACGAGAGCACGCGTTTCCGAGCTTAAGTGGATTTTTATTTACCGTGCGAGTTTTGTACGAACGTTATGCCCTTTCAGCGTGACGAAACCCGTGTATTAATTATAAATAACGAAATGCATTTCATGTGTTTTCGATTCGAGTTAAAGCGCGATGAATAAATTTTGATAATAATTACATTTAGATGGTCTATATGTATCATGCTTATAATTTACGTAAGTAATCAGCTCTGCTAACAGCACGCATATATTTACGATCAATAATTATAAATACAAGATGATGAATTCCATATACATTTCTTTTAAATTATAAAAGTTAAACACAATAGTAGATCAAATCAATTTTGTATTATTGTGTGCTATCATTCAATTCATATCATGATCGTGTTATTCGCTTCCCGATGGTACTTAAGATGTATACCTACGTATGTACGTATCTATATACGTAGGTATGTACATATGTATGTATGCATCTATGTAAAAGTTAGACTCAGATATCGACCAGCAGCAACAGGGTATGCGTTGAGTCACATTGCAAGCACATGGACCGCTTCTCGATTGTCTTAAATGATCACAAATATTAAAGGATGTAGTCAAATGAACTAGACTATTGGGTATAAGCACATTCATACATATCGATTTTATCAATATATACATACACATACACACATACACATACATATATATGTAATAAAAGAAAAGAAGGAACAATGCGTGTAATATGATCGAAAATTATATCATATATATAATAGAAAGAAAAAGGATCAATTGACAGGCTTCGATGTCTATCGAGTATCGATAATATGACGTTTACAGAACTCAATGAAATTTTCTCTCGGCTGTATGGAAAAAAAGAAGTTTAGACAAAATGCGTTAGCGAGCAGAATCTCATGAAGGAAAACGATATATATACATTTTCTTTATAATATTTTCCAATCTTTCTCGCGAATATATATATATATATATATATATATATATTTCTTTTTTTTTCTTTTCCCTTATAAAGTAAATCAATTGTATCTAACTGAAAACGTACCACAAGAAAAAAGAAAATTCAATCGAAATCGAAACAACATAGTTTATTTTTCGTATAAATTGTATACTAGCCCCCTAGTAGTTCCCCTTTAGGATTTCATTAGAAAATGGGTGAAATCAATCGCACTGAGATGTTACTTACTCCGGTATAAATGGCACAAGCGTAACTCCCTCTGCGAACTGATTGCCAACAGCAACAGGATTGCATGATCGCCATGCTTCGAACGCGTGTGCGACCTTACGCACCCTTGTCGAAATCGAATCGAGCGTGAAAATGATAAGAATGAGAAAATAAAAGATCCGAAATGAACCAGCATGAATCTGAGTTTCTTGCGTGCGCGCGCGCGCGCGGCCGCACACCCCTATCGTCGTTTTTGTATTTATTTTTATTTTTCGTTTCTGTTTTTTTTTCTTCTTTTTTTCCCTTCCCGTTTTTCCTTCTTTTTTTTTTGTTCTCTTCTCTTTTTCTTATTTCCTTTTTGTCGTATCGTATAGTTTTACGATTTTTCGAGAGGTTTCGAAGATTTGGAAATAATTGATACGAGGATGAGAGGACTCATCTCGTCCTCTCGCGGAGGAACGCACAAGCGGAGCGGAAACGCTGCTCGACGCTGACTGTTCCTTGTCTTCGTTGAATTTCGCGTGTCGAGTTCCTGCGGCGCGAAAAGCATCGAGGTCGGACGCATGCGTGATAGAAGATTTCTATCGAAATTGGAATGAAGATGAGAGAGAGAGAGAGAGAGAGAGAGAGAGAGAGAGAGAGAGAGAGAGAGGGAGAGAGAGAGAGAGAGAGAGAGAGAAAGATAGAACTACCCCTATTTTCTTTTCCTTTCCTGCTTTATTATTTTTTTCTTTTTCCCATTCTCTCTCTCTCTCTCTCTCTCTCTATATATATATATATATATATATATATATATATATAGTATATAGATATATATACATGTATATGTGATTATCTATATTTATGTAATATTTATCTAATGGAGCAAAAAGATGTTAGATAAATTGTACTGCAAGATGTTCCTTCATCGACTTCAAACTTGCGATAACGAGGTGACGATGAGTTTTGCGAAAAGAAAACTTCAAGGTCGAGCCTTACATCGTATAAGATGAGTTCAGCGAGAAAAACTTTATGAGTTTAGTCCTTACATCGTATGAAAAGTTACATCGTACAAAAGTTACAGGTTACTAGTTTTATAATAATCATCTGAAGGATCAGAACTTGCGTAAATAATGTTATTGACATATTATAAAATAGAGACATGTACTTATTTATTTCTATTTCTAATAAATTTTTCTTTTTCCCTTATTTGACAGACAATATATAAATTATCAATAACGAGTTCAATTTTTTTTCTTGGATTATATTTGTATCGTCCTATTGTCTAACAAAATAAAGAATATTAATAATTAATAAGAGCGCTATTGTTTTTTATTCAAAGTTTAAGAAATATTATCTTCCTTTGCTCCTTTTTCTATTAACTTTTTACTTTTAATTAGTTTTCTTCGTTATACGAGCTAAAGTGTTGATCTTCTTAAAAAAAAAAAAAAAAAAAAAAATAAAAAAAGAAGGAAGAAACAAAAAGAAAAATGAAAATGCAAAGCTAGATTACTGGAAAGTTGATCTACGTGACAGGGGGGCCTGATATCATAAATTATTCGCATCAAATTGCTCTCCTTTTTGTGATAACCTCATGTCAAAATGTCGGATGCTAAACGACAGACGATCCTTATCGTATATATGTGAGACAGGCTTAACTTAAAGGTACTTTTAAGGTAAAAAGGAAAATACGTGTTTGAGGATAAAACAAGAAAAAGGAGAAGAAGAAGAAGGAGAAGAAGGAAAAGAAGAGGAGAGGAAAGAATTTGAGTTTTAGGAAATGGTCTGTAAAATACTCGAGATTTTTTCTTTCTCGTAAAATTTATACAAGAAAGTGAGAGAGGAAGAAAAACAAAGAGAGAAAGATAGAGAGAGAGAGAAAGAGAGAGAGAAAGATAGATAGAGAAAATAAAAGTACACATATCCCTTAAAGCTTTTATCGTATGCGTAGTAAAGAAACGTTGTGGAGCTTTCGAATAAATTTACTACTTGTTCCCCTCCAGGCAGCACTCGTTCGTAGAATAAATAAGCGAAGGCACGCTCGAATTTGCGAGATAGATAGAACTCTCTTCTTTCGAAGGGTGGCAACAATTTTCTTCAACCTTCACTTCTTACATGAGCTATCTTATATATACGTATGTAAGTATATCGCAATGTGGACTTTGAAATGTTATTCAGAATAAAGGAGTCGAATAAATCGAATCGTAGGTATGAAGATTTAGGGAAAAGTATACGAGTGCGACGAACCATAAAAACGTTTAAAGTGAATGACATCTTGCCGTAGAAACATTTAAAATGAATTACATTCTATCGACATTTTGATAACACGAAAATGTCTTACCAATGAGATTGCTATTTTCAACGTAATTTTCAGCATTTGGTGTCATTGTGATAGATGTCTGAGATATGTAATAAAGTGAACTCAAAGTGAGAGAATGAGGGAGAGAGAGAGAGAGAGAGAGAGAGAGAGAGAGAGAGAGAGAGAGAGAAAGGGAGAGAGAAAGAGAGAGAGAGAGTTCACTGCAACAACACAACTGCGGACAATGTAATCAAGGTATAAATCAATTACAGTACTTTAGATGAGCTTACACTCACGTACAATCCAGTTCTGTTGGTTTCCTTCCAGTCCGGATGTTGCAACGTGCTTTTACCTCTAGTCGGATTCATTGACTTTTCTCTTTGATACTGAACTTCGTGACTCTATCGTGAATATTCATTGAAAAAGATAGTTCTTGTATATCATATAGATATTCTTGTATGTCAATGATATTCATCATAAAGTTCATCGATCCTTTTTTTTTCTTTTTCTTTTTTTTTTTTTCTAACGCAATTCCAATATCCATAGGTCATAACAATCTACCTTTTATATTTTTCGATTCATTAATAAAATTATCACTGTAGATAATATATTTCATGTACCAATATATTTTTTAAATTAGACGAATAAAGTTATTTCAGTAGTTTAATTGGAAACGCGTTCTCTAACATTTCTCTCAAACGTTTCTCTATTATTAAATACGATTTTCTATGAAAACGTTTTATCGTTATAGGTAGAAACTTTTACAAACACGAAAATTGCTAGAATTCGATCACTCATACCATTGTCCTGTTAATTGTTTCTTGCGGATCAATAAACATCGTACTCTATCAATGCTTCAAAATTGTTTCCAATGTTGCCGTAAAAAATTGTAACGTACGATAGGATGCATGACGAATTTAATTTTAATTTCTTCGATTTATTAATAATTATGATGGATTATCGCATATAAAAAAAAATTTTTATATAAAATTGAGAATTCATTTAATTCTATATTGCTTTCGTAATACATAATATTTTGATTATTACTCTTATAAGTGTATACATAACGCGCCAGTCTTGTCATAAAGTTATTACATAATGCACCAGAAGAAAATATTACAATTATTATATCTTATATAACAGCTTAAAAATAATATTATTATAATATATCTATTTAATAGCACATTAAATGTTATTTCACGACTGTTTGTTATTACATTGATCTAACCATTTTAAACGAATTAGTTCAGAACAATGTCTATACTATACAGATATTAATCTATACATATACGCGTATGTATACATCTATATATATATATGCGCGCGCGCGCGCGCGTGTGTATGTGTGTATGCATATCGTTTATATAGTTATATTAAAAGAAGACATAGGAAGAATATCGACACGAGTATCATTAATTTCTTTCGTGACATAATAATACAATGTAAAGAAAAGCATAATATTAGAAATTAAAGTGTATAAATTGCAGCGCCCTGATCAGGTTCCGTAGGAAATACCAGGTCATCCAGGTCAAGTTCATAATTTCTACTACTTTCCCAAAGATATTGTTGGATGTCCTCAACGAATTGAGAAATTTTTTCCTTTGTGATGATAGCCACTATACATCCACCCCATCTATTGTAATACAAATGATGTTCTTTACATAATATACATGGTTTGTATAAATATACTGAATAGTTTGACTAGATAAAAATTATATATAGTATGAATAATCTGATTTTCAATATGATAAATTGGATATTTTTTTTTCTTTTTTTTTTTTTTTTTTTTTTTTTCAAATAAATAGATAAAAGTGGCAGTAACATTTATATAATAAATTGGAATGAGGATAAAAAAATCTTTTCAAGATTATATATATGTACGTTTTGAGTATTATGAAAAATGGGTCAAAGCAAAACACGGTAGAATAAAATTCATTTATCTTTCTTATAAGATCGATTTGCGAGGGTAGGGAAAACAGATGATCGTTTGCAAACTCGTTCGGAAATAGGAGTTTCTATGTATCGAAGTTCCGGGGTGTGACCCGAACTTGTCAATAGACATCTATTAACGGTCTAATGGACGTTACTATGATTTGAAGTAGTCGAAGGGAAAAGATACATAGGGATGCCGAACTTTAGGGTGTTGGGGCTGTATATTTTTTTTCTTTTTTTTTTTTTTTTTTTTGAATATACACACTTCAATAGGAATCGCACGAACATATCAATATCTATATATTCATAGATATATGATACTTAGTTGATAACAGAGTTGAATCTTCTATTATTATTGTATAAATATAAATAATATTTTACATTTATAAGTAAAACATAAGCAAGATGGTGGAGATAGAAGGTCACGCTTTTAGAGTATATATATTCTTATTTCACGATAAAAGCTCTCCACCTTAAGAAGCTTAAGGTATGCATTTATATATCCATACATACGCTATACGTATATATATATATATATATATATATATATATATATATATGTATACTATATGTATATACAATAAGATTGTACTTACCCAGCTCCGGTGAGTCTAGCACCGAGTGCTCCACAATTCATGGCCTTGTCGACGAGTGCATCGACACGTGGATGGCTACACTCGTATAGTTTACAAAGACTCAAATGGCTCTTCGACATCAATTCGCCTAACAACATGACTTTTTCCTCTTCTATTAACGTATCATCTTTGTTTATGCGCTCGAATTCGGCTACTCTTAGCGCTTCTGAAACGCGTATTAGATTATCAATACGATTTTACAAATTGATTTTCGTACGAACGAGCTTTCGAAATAATAATAATAATAATAATAATAATAATAATAATAATAATAATAAAAAGTAAACGGAAGGGGGGGAGGTTATGGTTGGGAAAAGAAAAAATAGAAAAAAATCGACGGATTTCTTAACGCTTACTTTTCGGTATTTTAGTAAAGGGAAAAAGGTATAAGGTAAGAAAGTAGGATCTTCGAAGGGTTTCTCTCTCGGCTGCTTTTCGTCGAGTTTCTACGGCAATAAATTTCATGACAGTGTTGGTCTCAGGATGACAAGGGCCGAGTGGTATGTGTGTCGGACGCAATCGATATGTCGCCGTCGTGAAAATTTATAGCATTCGTAAAGGAATGCATCCATGCTGTTTGATTGATAAATAAGACTTTTTTTTACGTTAAAGAATTTGCCATTAATTTGATCAATCTATATATCTATCTATCTGTCTATCCATATTTATACATATATATATATATATATATATATATATATATATATATATATATATATATATATATATATTCAAATTTTCTTTAGTATTTTAGTTGAAAGTGTGTTATTTCAAATTATTTATCATTCGAATCCCTTACCTTGGAATACATGTAAGGCACGTTGTTTAAGCTTGTATGTTTGGGATGCATTAAACGAGGCAATTTGCGATGTTTCCTTTAGTTCTTCGTACGTCGTAGAAAGGCACTCGCAAATCTGAGAAACGTTAAAACCTTACATAAGCTTTTAGACTTATTGGGGTTCAATCAATCGTTGGATCGTCTTAAACTCGGCACGTACCTCGTCGATGGTGTAAGGTTCTTCGTGAAGATCTTCCATCACAATCGTGGCCATTTTTTCCAAGCTAAAACCGAGACGGTTTTGTACGTCAATTAATCTTCGCACACTTTCCCAATTTTTATTTCTCTTCTTGGCTATTATCTACAACAAGATTGAATCGGTTGTCAAGAATTTCTCAACTTAAGGACCACGAAATCGTTTATTTGTCAAAAATAAATAATCACATCTTTTGTAAAGAGATTGAGAGAGAAAGAGAGAGAGAGAGAGAGAGAGAGAGAGAGAGAGAGAGGGAGAGGGAGAAAGAGGGAAAGAAAGATATATATACATATCGATTTTACAAAACGCAAGAATAATTTTATGTTACAGATCCGAAAGCTCGAGCTTACGCGAACTCGTTGCCTTATATAAGTGATTAAACGATGAAACCGGTATAACTCGGTTAAACAAAAAAAAGAAAAAACAAAAAAAGTAAAAAGAAAAGAAAAATTCCGTCTAGCTTTATTTACTACTTAATCTCGAAATAAATTTCGAAAAAAGAAGAAAATAAAAAAAATGCAATGAAACAAACAAAGATGCTTTTTACGATACCTGTGCAGCTAAGCGGCATTCCGCTACTCTTAGATTATAATCGGCGGTCGATGCTTTATTGTGATAAGCTTGGCTATGCGCTATCACGAAAACAACACTTTCAGGTAAAGTAATGTCGGTCGCACGTAAAGGATTAAATTCTATCAGCTTAGCAGCACCTATTGTAGACAATGATAAATTATTATTCAATTGTTCAATATTTTCTTTCTTTCTTTCTTCCTTTTTTTTCTTCTTTTTTTTTTTTTATCTGATCGAATTATATATCCCTTGTGATAAAAATTCATACCTGCTCTCCCTAAGAAAGCAATCGCCTGGTCCATCCCACCACCTTGA
>NC_062197.1:4285183-4300183 GCF_912470025.1 Vespa velutina | reverse complement strand
TTTACTCTGATATATATATATATATATATATATATATATATATATATCATTTATCTATAAAAAAGTTAACGCGAGATATCGATAAGTGTAAACGATAAAATCTTCATCTATATATTATTTTAAACGTATTTAATATCGATATTTTGTCACGAGATAAGATCGAAATACACATTGTATTTGCATATATTTGCTCTTATTGAAAATTATAATTATGAAAATTTAAATTTCCCGCGTTTCGTTTAACCTATCGCTATCTCTATTTTTATACTGACTCATTATCGTAATCTATCATGGAATCATCTCCCACGTAATCATTAGCGGAAAACTACTTTGTTAGCTTTATTTCTCGTACTTTTTCTAATTGATAAATTTATAATACAAAAAAGAAAATATTAACCGTTACATGCAATGAAGTGCATTCTTATCGATGATAAAATGAGAATGACATTCGTATTTATCATATTATATCATTTAATACAGACATTTGAAAGGTATTCTTCAATGAACATATTAGCGATTACAAACGTAGTTGATATTATATTTATTTTAAGTATATGTGTATATATATGTGTATTTATATAAAAAAAATAATACCTAATAAATTGTTGTCTTAATAAAAAAATCAGGTTCACTCGAAATTGCCGTTGAGCCTTTTTTCTAGATGAAAATATTAAGAGCCAAATCCTCCCGCTCGAAGAAAACGGATGAATGCACTTACTAAATGCAACGCAATGTGGCGCCAGCTGTCGACGTAGTTGCTTACGTGACACCCTATATAGATATAAGTATATATATATATATGAGCGCGTTCGTATGCGCAGAAGCATAGCCGATCGAGAAGCGTCTCAATTGTGTGAACGCCGACACGCTTCGAGAAGTTGGCGTTTATTTGTGCGATCGATTTATCGCATATTTTCGATAGATAATAAGAATGATTTAAATTATAAATACGACGAGCTACGTCATACGTACCTACTTCCTTTCTTCACGATTTCAATATATTATATGAAATAATATTACGTCTGCTATCGTCAATAAACGTGATACTTCTTTTTTTTATGCTGCGTCGCCCGGTATACACTTTTAGACTTTATCGATCTAGTCGATGTTTGCTTCAACGAATTTCCTCCATGACCGCTCGTGGCGTTACCGATCACTACAAGTCCCGCCATTTTTTAAACCCATAGCGCGGTAATTTTTGAACAAAATATATATATATATACATATACATGTACGCGAACTAATTTTGTAAATTGACATCCGCCCTTTTTTTGGATCATGCTATACTTGTTATTTATCTCGATGAACATATAAACATTAACTCTTATTTAAGACTGCATGTTTCCTTTTTATATGTGACGATTATACGTGAACGTTTCGCGTATAAAATAATTTATTAATGCACATACGAACCATAATATTTAACAAGTGAAGAACAATTAATGAAGAAAAAACTTAAAGAAAAATTCGTATCATTGGGGACTATCTTAAAAATCTTTATTCGTATGTGTTACGTATAATTAAACGTATGAAATAGTCGACATTTCGCTAAAAAAAAATCATATTCTTTTTCTCATACATTTTTTTTTTTATTTACATTTCATCGATCTGCATTGGCAATATAATAATGTACGCTTCTTTGTTTATCTTTATATTCTATAATGCAGCTACAGTTGCTCGACCTAGATTTTGAAAAGTTTCCTTTCACCAAATAATATAGAATATCCATATATAATATAATATAATATATATATATATATATATATATATATATATATATATATGTGAAATAAAAATAAAATAAATTCTATATGGCAGATATATCGAGGAATATAAAAAAATTATTATGTCAGGCATTTTGATTATGATCAAAGATATAAGTCCAGCCAAACAGTTCAATTGCAATCACAGATGAAGTATATACAACATAATTATATTTGATTGTTCACGCTAGTCTCACTAGAAATTGCAACTCGATTTCACTATTTTCCACTTGAAAGATTCGACATGTTATTTTCTCTTTCTCATATACTCCTAAGATTGGCTCATGTGGATAATTAAGGAAAATTATAAATCAAGTACTTTTTCGTTTCTTTTTTCTCTCGATAATGGTAAAAACAATCTTACGTAAATTGAAATTTCTTATTGTCCTTTTAACGAGTTATGTTATTTTTCCCTTTTCTTGTTGTTTTTTTTTTCTTGTTTTGTTTTCTAGGCTTCTATAAATTTTATATCAAAGTATAATTATGAAAATTTTTCTCATCGAATACATTGAATTAATAAATGATGAATGAATATTATGAAATGATAATTATAAGTTATGAAAATATAATGTATTATTAAAAATATAACTTTATTGAAATTTTTTTTATATGAATGATATTAATTATAAATTTATGCAAAATATATTAAAAAAAAAAAAAAATATCTCGCAGGAACGACATTAATAATAATTTTTTTTATATTTCATAACTCTGTTTATAACAGTAGTTCTTTTAGGTCACGTTAAATTATACGGTGTAATGATAAAGAAAAGTAGTAAAAGTTGTGTGGGGAGTCACTTTGATAGTATAGAAAATATGTTACATACTATCTATGAGTAAATTGCAAGATGCAGTGTAAATACTCACGCGGCACCATATGAAAGATCGTTTACGGGGATAATAGGTACGTTTCGCTTCACAATTCGCTTCGTGCAGTCGAGAATAGTCTATCAAAGGACGCGCAACTTTCGCGGAAGATTTATTTTCAAATACAATTTAAACGCGCGAAAATTAAAGAAACGCCAATCAATAGGTAAACATTTGAACGTTTATTTTTTTTTCTTTTCTTTTCTTTTCTTTTTTTTTTTTTTTTTTTTTTTTTTTTTTTTTTTTTTTTTATCAAAAAATTTCCACATAAATTTGAAATTCGTTAATAAATTAATATATCGAAGGGGGGAAAAAAAGAAAAGTGAAATATTATTTTATTAAAACATAACAAAGTGTATCGAATATTAAATTTAAATTAAATTAAATTATTTCAATAAGATTTCAAATATATCAGTGATCATATGATATCGGATAAAATGAAATCGGAATATAAAGTTACAAAGTTTCGAGTTTTAGAAACAAAGTTGACGTGTATTTTTAAACAGTTTCTAACATTTTTCCACGCTCCAAATATAGTGTTTCAAGAAATCTCCAAGTAGAAGAAATAGGACTTTCATCTTGTCAAGAAAACTTTCTCTTCGTATTAGCTATGCTTTGCGATTCGTTTGTATTGTTCAATAAATATGTAAATATGTAAATATGTAAATGTCAAAAAATATGTAAAAATGCGTAAAAAATCTTTTATTATTAATGCAAAAAGAGATTTTTAATCTATCTAAATGTTCATGAAAATAATACAAAAAAAAATGTAACTTTCTTTTTTCATCGATTTTATTTAGATGTTTACGATGGAATTAAAAGAAACGTTAATCCTTATTTACGACGTTCTATTATTCTTGATAATGTCAATATTCTATATATTCGAAACAATAATATTTACAATCGTTCCACAACGTTATCGTGAAAAATCTATCAAAGGGAAAATAGCTTTAATTACTGGAGGTGCCACTGGAATTGGTAAATTGATTGCCCAGAAATTATCTTATTTAGGTGCTAACGTTATCATCTGGGATATAAATAAATCAGGTAATATATATTAATTATTATTTTCTAAATTATTTATTTAAAAAAAAGCTATTTATTAAAATTATATATTAAACTATCTATTAAGGCGATATATATATATATATATATACACACATATATTTTATATCTATTATATAATGTAATAAAATATCTTTAGCACTCGAAGATACGGTAAATGAAATAAGAAGACACGGTGGAAAATGTTGGGGATATTATTGCGATATTTCTGATCGAGAAGAAATATTTAAAATTGCGAAATCCATTAAAATTGAGATTGGTAATGTAAGTAATTAAATAATTGGTATAATAAAAATTCACGTACACATACAGATTTATATTTATATATAATTTATAATTTATTTTAAATAATTTTGCTATTAATTTTATATAAATTATAGTTTAATTATTTTAGATAATTTTTCTATTCGTTTTATATTTAAATGATTCATTATTTTCTTTATATTTTTAAATAGATATCATTATTGATAAACAATGCTGGTTATGTATATGGTAAAACTCTTTTGGATATACCAGATGAAGAAATAGAACGTACATTTAAAATAAATATATTGGCGCATTATTGGGTATGTCTCGATGCATTTTCATAAATTTTATTATTAATAATAATATTGATTATTTTTTTTTTTTGAGTTAGATGATTAAAGCATTTTTAAAAGATATGATGAAAGAAAATTATGGACACATTGTAACAATAGCAAGTGTTGCTGGTTTACTTGGAACTTACAATTGCACTGATTATTCAGCCACGAAATTTGCTGCCATTGGACTTCACGAAAGTCTTTTTTCAGAACTCAAAGTAGACTGACAAATTTTTACAATTATACTTAATTCGATATTATTATTAGATTATTATTAATATAAAATTTGAAATATATTTTTAAGGCTCATGGATACGAAGGGATTCATATGACACTCGTTTGTCCTTATTTGATTAATACGAAAATGTTTTATGGTGTTAAACCTAGGTAATTAGAAAATGTATATATCAATGAAAAATCTAATATTCACACGTGTACGGAAATTTAATGTTTTCTTAAATTATAAAATCGTAGATTGATGAAAATGCTCGAACCCGAGTACGTTGCCGAAGAAGTAATAAAAGGAATATTATTGAACAAAGTAAATGTTACATTACCTAACATTGTCAGACTTCTTTTGCCACTTAAATGGTAAGTCATATATGTATTGAAAAAAACATATTATTATTAAAAAATAAATTTTTTCTATTTCCATGCACAGCTTATTACCTGCAAAAATGTGTTGGGATTTAATGTATCGTATAATACGTGGACCACAATCAATGATGATGTTTAAAGGACAAGAAAGTATAGAGATGCATCAAAAAAATAATAATGTTATTGAAAAGACTGAAAAATTACACCTACAGTAATTATATTCAAAAATATACTGCATAATTTTGTAAGTAAATTCATGATATATTAATTGATAATACTTCATTTCACAATCGAAATAAAATCTTGATTAGTCATAAGAATACTATACATATGTATGAAATATATTATAAAATGTTAGTATTCTTAGAGGATATTTGTTATAATATTGTTAATTAATTATTGGCCATTAGATACGTATATCAATCGACGGATTATGAAAATCCAATCGGTTATATGATACTTCATTAGAAAATTCTTATAACAAGTCATAAAAATAATTCAATCCTTGACCAAGCTCCCAAATAGCAATACCTGTACCTAATTCTGCTGCAAGATCAAATCGATGTATAATGGAGTACAGAGTAGGATAAAAAATATATCCACTGCCTAAAGAAGATCTGAAATATAATATGATATTTAATAACAGATGAAGTATTCACGAAAATTATAAGTTGAGAAAAAGTTGATCAAATCAAAAATCTTACTTTGCTTCAAAGAAATGTTCTTTACTTCTATCATCCCACTGAATCTTGCTTTTGAATGATTCAAGACTTTTTAAGTATTGTGAACCTAAAATAGGTCCACCACCTTCTGGTGTATAATTGTATCCATAAAAATTGATACCTAGCAAGATTTGAGTTCGTCTAGGATCATTTTGATCTGGAATTAATAGTTCTACACATTGTCTTGCCCAAGAAAGTGGACTATTAGGACCAGGACGTTGAATGCTTGAGTAATCGTATGTCATCAAAGAGAAAGCTTTAACATGGGGTGCCAATTCATTGAATTGGTCTCTTGAAAATAATTGTGCTTTTGTACTAAAAAATCAAAATAAGTCTAATCATTTAAGAGATTATCAAAAAAAAAAAAAATAATAATAATGTAAGTAATATGAGACTTACCCTCTTGATGGTGGAACTGCTAATATTATGTCAAGATGATTGTTTTTTAATTTTTGAGCAATTGTTTTAACCACAGACAAAATAATTTGCACATTGATACCCGTAAATATAAACTGATTCCATATTTCTAAGACATAACCATCAAAACGGAATGTCTATAACAAAATATTTTAACATTCAGATATATATTTATATTTTTATAATAGAATTTGTATGTTGTGTCATTTTCTCTTTTTTTATAACAATAAAATCATTACCTTTGCTGTATCAGATAGTATCGTAATGAGTTGTTGTTGCTTTTGTATATTATTTTCTAATTCGACGATATCATTGGTTGACCAATGTTCGAATAATACCCTTGGCAAAACTGAAATATGTTCAAACTAAAGTAAAAGAATATTTTAATGATTTTTTATACAATTATTAAGTGGTATATAATAACCACTATTATTTTCTAATTCGACATACTTTTTACATTATGATTTTCACTGTTCATAGATCTCATATCCTTCAACCATTTTTTTTGAACATCATGTGTTGGTAATTGAAATGTTGACATATTACTAGGTAATATGGATAACCACACTGGTGATACCATTGTGAATTTCCCATGAAAAGTTTTTGATATCTCATATCCATTACTGTTCCACTAAAATTATATCATAGAATATAAGCTAATTATAATAATAATTTAGCTCTAATGATTGTACTTACAGGAGTAATATATCCTAAAATTTCTCCAGAAAATCTTCTACGCTTAGTATCTATATAATATGTTCCAGATTCCCTAATAATCTCGGTTGTTTTAATATCTTTAGTTACTAAACTCCTTTGAAAAACGTCTTTGTTGACAGGGCCTTTCTAAAATTATAATTAAATCAATCTTTAAGGCATGTTGTATATGAGGTAATTAATTAATAAGTTCAGAATTTTGTAATTTGAACAATATTCATTATAATAACAAATTCTTTTTATTATTTTTTATACCTGAATATCTATCTTCCCTTTATCCTTTTTATCCTTTTTATTGCCGGTATTTGTAGGCGGCGACAATGTGGCTTCGGATAATTTAATTACAATTAATATATTTATCAGTATCAAGTAGTTCATAATATTTAAAATACTTATTCAATTAATAGTATTAATATTATTTAATTAATAATTGTTCAAAATATTTTATAATGGATTGTATACAAATGGTTTTATGGAAGTAAAATTTTTTTATATCGAAACGACAAGTATTACTTTAGGTTTCAACTACTCATAGAGAGTGCTGTTATCGCTACTACTGCATACCCTGGTGACAATATCTTGAACTTATAATGTTTCTGATCATTTATCTTCATGTCACCTAATTGAGCTTGTCAGTTTCTTTATAGCAGCTCTTAAAGTGTATTAATTTTATAATAATTTAAAGATTTTGATAATTTTTTCCGTTTACGACAATAATTAACGTTTTTTCCTAACAAAATGCAAGATAGATGACGAAATGTTAGCGTAATTTATAGCAATTCTATAATAAGTTTTAAGGTTATTTTTATAATTTACAAACATGATTTAATTATACAAATTATGTTGAATATATATATATATATATTAGAACAAAATAAAAGAAGATTATTCTATAGTATTTGTGATAAGTTATTAAAATAGCTGTAAAAGAAGAAAGAAGAATTATTTAATGAAATCAGGAGATATTATTATGTTTACTACAGAGAAGGATATTCCTAACCTAAATTATAATTATAATAATTTTCATTTTTCGATCAGTGAAAAAGAAAATGAATCTGAATTTGATATAAAGTTAAAGCAAGCATGGGAAAAGGCTCAAAAGGATGGAGTATTTCGATATTTATTAAATATTAGTAGTTGGCGGATACTCGAAGGTCCATATAGACTGTTAGTTCAGGTATATATAATTTTATTTCAGAGGACTCATTACCTATATATTTTATTTATAGTACATAGTAAAATATGTATCTAAATTTTTTAGCTTAATCCTGATAGAGCATTTAAAAGACGAGCACCAGAACATATTACGACAATGTTACAGCCATTTGATCCAACAAGATTTAACTTTACTAAATTATCAAAAAGTGAAATAATGTTTAAGATAGAAAATGAAGATGATAGTGATATCATAGCAGTTAATGTTAGCCCTACTGAATGGTGTCATTCTTTACTAATTATAAAATATTTGCAATGTCTTCCGCAGAGCATTACGTGGTATAGTCTTCAAAAAGCTATTGAGATATTGTTGTTGAGCAGCTCACCGTAAATATTTCATCAAATTATATATGCGAATTTATTATATGTGAATATAAGTTAAAAACATTCTTTGATATTTTAGGTACTTTAGGATTGCATTTAATAGTTTATGTGCTTTTGCTTCTGTCAATCACTTACATTGGCATTTATATTACCTCAAGCACAACATGGTTCTTGAATATATCGTAAATAATTCATACATATAATATATTTCAAAAAGAAAAATCAATTGTAATTATTTTAAAAATTAAATTTGTTTTAGGACGTACAACCATATCAAGGTTCTTTGTTCCTCTTAGAAAATTTTCCTAGCAAAGGATTTTGCTTTAAATTATCATCTTCAAAGAAAATAGAAACTTTTGTATCTTCAATATTTTCATTAGTAAATTACCTACAAAAGAATCAGATAGCACATAATGTATATGTTACAAGAGCAAAAACTATAAATTCAAAAGAAGTGTATGATGATGTACGGGCATACGTTTGGGCAAGAAAGTCACACTTTGATGTAAAAAATACAACTTTGTTTAATTCAGCTGCGTGCGAATTCTTTGGACACATATTTGTTAAAAGTAATTATTTGATTTAATTGATTTTCTTTTTCAAAAGTATCAATTTATTTTATTATATTATTGGGTATAATCCTCTTTGTTTTCTTTTTTTTTTTTTTGTAGCAGAAGAAGCATATCAAAATTTGACAGAATCAACAATAGCAAAAATATTAGAGTCTGTAACGGAACAGCCTTATTTATTAATTAAAAAAGATTTACATAAAATAATGTAAAATCAAATAACAAAGGACGGAAGATAATCTATTATTATCTGTTATAGTTTATTATCTATCTATAAAAAAAAAAATATATATATATATGTATATAAATATATAAAAATAAAAAACATTCGAATTTTATAATTACATAACCTTTCAATTATATGTACTTTGTTCATTTGATTTTTCGCGCGAATAAGTAAACGAAATTCTGGTTATAATAATTTCATAATGATATTTATATAAACGATAAAAAGATTATATAGACAATATTATAAGATTATAAAATATAAATAAGAGAACTTATACTTTTTTGTATCATTATTAAATATTATAAATTATTAAATATTCAAAATTAATATTTTATGTCGCATTTAATTTAAGCCAATAGAAAAGCAGGAAGAATTTGAACATGCAAAGAGAACCAGTATGCAGTTCGTCGAGACAAACGCACGAGGAGTCGGGATCATTTTATAAGGAAAATTAGGTAATTATTCTTATCTTATAAGTTATTCTTGTTTTTCTTTTAGAAAATTTTAATCCAATATTAAAAATAAGAACAAAACATTATTCTTATCGATAAAAGTATATTTCGATAAACGATAATCTAAAAGACTGAACGAAGCGTATGTATATATGTTCATACATATACATTTCGTAGGTTGTACAAGTAAATACATACAGTATGTAAATACATATACATAGTTTGAAAAAACAGAATATTAATTAAATATACGTTGTCGATTTTTATTGAAATTTAATCTACATAATATTGAAATATAATCGCTAATATCGGATTAATTTGAACGTAATAATTTCCAATATATATATGTATGTGTATATATATATATATATATTATACATTGTATTCATCAATCTGAAGATAATTCGGGCACGGAATCGTTCGAATACTTTCGTTAGAGACGCTATAATTTATCACGTGACAGTCGTGAGAGTAAATTGTTTTCTAAAATAGCGACGAAGAATTGGCACATGATAAAAGAACAATCGATGGTGGCAAGTTTATTCGAGGGTGGGGAGAGGGAGGAGGGGGAATTATTTGTTCCTAACCTTAAAAATATACATAAATGTAATGATAACGAATTAAAAAAATATAAGTGTCTATCTAAGCGTTTTCAGGAATATTTTACTTATAATATGATTAATCATATGATATGTATAATAGATTTAGGCAGATATAAAAGGTCTAAGTCGAAAAGGCAAAGAATATTAGATTCGATAGAGATACGGCTTTGATTTACAAGAGCTAATTAATATAAATGTATATTGGAGGTTATAATAACAAATGTCGATATAAAAATTAACAATAGACATAACGAACGACAAATTTAACATTTAACAATAATTAAATCTCGTATAAATATCGTACTTTCTTATTTTCGTTTTTACTTAAATTACATAAACAACTTTTTTTCCTTTTATAATGCTTTCTCTCTTTTTTTTTCTTCTTTTTTTTTTTATCTTTTCTTTTTTTAATGCTTGAAACTTTTCAACAAATTTGAAATGAACACGCGAAACAAGGTCGCCCAAATTGGACATAATATAAGCTTTGCTAACAATATTAATTAATATTTTTCTTTCGCCGTTTGATATGTTCTTATCGACATTTTAACAACGATACCATCGTATCCCATTTATAGCGTCGAATTGAATGATTAGAATTGTCGAAATTGTGTCATTTTGCTGTGCAATTAGGCGTTTTATGATATTTAGAAGTACTAGCAGTATAAAAGTATCAAGCTAACTATATAGATCGATCGTGCGTTTAACTTACGAACGAAATCGATCATGATGGATGATCATTCTCTTATATAATTTTCATTCTAAAACAATTCTTAAATAATTCTCAAAACATTCTTAAACAATTTAAACGATCCAATGTTTCGAGTTAAATTTCGTATTAACGATTTTTCGAATCACTGGAAAGTTTATTATCATTATAATCATCATCATAATCATCATCATCATCATTATTACCACCACCACCATCATTATCATCATCATCATCATTATCATCATCATCATTATTTCATAATAATTTAACTTGAAAAATTCAAAAACTGTAAGAAACTCGTAGAAAAAAATATGGAAGAACAAGTAGCAAAGAGAATATGATCGTTAAATTGAAAGATTATACAAACGTAAGATAACCTATTTAATTCGGTCTATTTCAATCAGGACTAGTGAGTGAAAATGGATTAGGAATGAAAGTACGATTTTACATTATCTAATATTTTCTTTTCCCTTTTTCTTTTTCTTTTTACTTTTTTTTTCTTTTTCTTTTTCTTTTGGAGATCCAATATATAAATTAAGCGGATCAATAAATCGTGTTCCAGTCTTTGGAAAATCAAAGAGCGATTAATAATCGATCATTTTCTTCGTTCGAAAATGATCCAAAAGGACGTCGAAATATATTCACCGATAAATTATTCTCAAAGTATAGAAAATTGTTCTCAAGGTAATAAGAAACTTTTGAAAAGAAAAATAACGATTAACAATATCATAGGCGACGAGGACATTGCAATGACCACACCCGAGCCAAGATTGTCCTGTACGACATTGTCGTAACAATTGGCGATAAGCTCAAAGTCGATCAAATTCATTGGTTTATTGTTGTATTCGATCGGCGATATACAATAATTTTTACGTTGAAATTCAATAGCGCTACCGTTAACGAAGTCGCTCTCGAGAATATTATGAGCTTGACAGTCACAAGGGAAGTGATTGTCGATCGCACTGATCGAATTCACTTCTAGAACTATGTCCTTTGCATGACGAGGAGCCTCGAGTACGTGATTACCGTGAAACCTAAGGATGTTCACAGTATTTTCGTCTCTCAAATGAAATCTTTCAATTAGGTCAATCTTGTTGTTGAGAATGTTAAGATGATCAACATAAATCAAACCAGTGAATGCGTCTTTTTGAATGACACCTAAATCGCTTTCTTGAATGTTTAAAGAGTTCACGTGGCTTAGGCCACGAAATGTGTAGGATTTCAAACTAGAAAGATCCATGAAGGTGAGCTTCAATAGACCAACCGTATGTAATCCATCGAAAGCATCTGGTTCGATGTTACGAATACCCGATGGTAAAATAAGTCTGATGACGTTTGTCAAACCGGTAAAAGCATGACTATGTAAACTTAATAATGGATTGTTGCTTAAAAGTATAGCACGAATATTTGAGGTACCGGCAAATGCGTAACCCTCGACGTAACGGATCTTGTTATTCGCCAGTAATAGAACGGAAACGTTCTGAAGGGCGGCGAAAGAAAATTTTTCGATATAGGACAAAGGTGTGTCCTGAATCGAAAGCTCTCGTAATTTGTTCAATCCACGAAAGGCAAATGGTCTTATAGACGAAATATTGTTACCATCCAATGAGAGTTTTTTCAGTACACGTAGACCGGCGAAAGCATCGGTCTTTATTATAGGAAAATTATTTTTCGTTAGAGACAATTCCTCTACTCCTTCTGGTAAATGTTGGGTCGGTATATCCTCTAGCCCTCCCGTATTGCAAATCACCTGTAACACGTACATACAAATTCCTCTTTATTTCAAAAATTTTATATACACGCGAGCGTATGTAGATATCTGTAAAAAAAAAAAAAAAAAAAAAAAAAGAAGAAAAAAGAAAAAAAAACGGAAGAATTTTTATGTGCGTGAAAAAAATTTATCCGAAAAATTCTTTTGACTAAAACGACTAACTTTTTCAAGCCGTGCATATATGAGATATATATTTCATTCCATTTTATCTTCCATTCATTTGTTCGTCTCTTTCATTATTTTTTTTAACGTTGATTGATCATTTGAAAGAGGCTTATACGATTTCGAAATAAAAGACCGCTATCTCTTATCGTTCCTTTTTCAATAGGAATTGCAATGTGCGAGTGACAGCTCGAACGGTTCGGTAATTACCTATGTAATTACCTTCTGGGAAAGACAGATGCATTCTGGAGGGCATTGTATGTTCTCGGCTGTATTTTTATCTTGATTCGTGGAAAGCGCTAGGCTCACCGTCGCTGTACACAGTACAAAGTAAATCGAGATCTATAAGAACAGAAAATAAAAGATATGAGAAAAAATAAATAATTAAACGAGATGATTTCTCTGGGAAGAGAAAAAAAGAAAGAGAGAGTGAGAAAATAAATACAACATGTATGTATATATGTATATATTATGTATGATATATATATATATATATATATATATGTATATATGATCGTTTATAGATATCTATGTGTCCATAAGTGTACATACATACATACATACATACATACATACATACATATATGTGTGCATGTATGTATATTCGATGTATGTTGTGTGTGTGCATATATATCGAAAAAGAGTGTAAACTTGTCATTATATAAGAGTACTATGCAAATATGCGTATTTTGTTTGGTACCTGCGCCCTGTGATACATCAATCCCAGAATTGTTTACGGCGCATGCCTCGTCATATCCAGAAAAGTCAGCGACGATGTGGGACGTAGTTCTTGTATCTCCTCAAAGACAACGTTCAAACTATCAAGCCAAAGTGATGAGAGACACAATGGGGGGAAAAAAAAAAGAAACAAAAACTAGGAAGAGATCAAAGATGAGATAGATTCGAGATTTATCTTTTCTCGATGCGCACGAGTATAAATGAATCACTGTTCTTTTTTCTTTTTGTTTTTTTTTTTTTTTTTGTTTTTTTTCTCATTCACTTTGTGACACACTTGTTGTGAAGAAGAGACAAATTCACCAAACACCGAAAGATAAAAAGATAAGAGAAATATAAAAAGGGTTGTAACGTGAACGACGTTGAAAATGAAGGGATTGGATTTTTATGAAGGAAGGATAGAGAAAGAGGGAGAAAGAGAAAGGGATATATATATATATATATATATATATATATGTGTGTGTGTTTATATGTATATATATATATAAAAGTAAGAAAGGAAAACTTTTTGCTCACAAGACGAAGTTAAAATCGCACCTTTCGAAAGGAAGAGATAACACGAATTTCCATGCAACATCCACGGTTACATTCAACGCGGACGACGTAGCTCGCTGCGCTTTATTTCTCCTTAGCCACTCTTCCCTATATCCCTTCCCCTTGCATATCCCCTACGCCGGCCACTCATCCTACCCTCTCCTTTGCAAATATCTTCTGCGCAAGCTCGTAATTATTGTCTCTGTCTATTTCTTTCTCTGTCTCTCTCTCTCTCTCTCTCTCTCTCTCTCTCTCTCTTTCTCTATCTTTCTATCTCTAACTTTATTTCTATCTTTATCTTTATCTTTATATCTGTCTCTATCTTTCTTTCTTTATCTCTGTCTCTTTCTCTCATTTACGTATGACATCGAGCAACAATTCTTATTATCAAATCAAATCCATTTCGGAGTTATCGTATATCATAAAAATATGTCGTGTAACTTTTCAAATTTCAAAGGATTTTCTTACAAAATAATGCAACATTTTTTCTTTTCTTTAAGAATACGTCGAAAAAAATAAACTAATTATATTTGAATATTATGTTTAAGTTGCCGATTAAATAATTCAATATCATTAATTTTTGTTTCTTTTTTTTTATTTCCTTTTCTTTTTTCTTTCTTTTTTTTTTTTTTTTTAATGGAGACTATATGATAAGGATAGAAATGGGTTTAGATGAATGAATTAATATATTCGAGTATTCCAATATGCATAGATTTTTAATAATAATACTTAAAAAAAAAAAACAGTCTTATAAAGTAATACAGTATGTATTATTAAGGCAACTCGATGTACATGTAAATATATATATATATATATATATATATATATATATATATACATATATATATATATATATATATATATATATATATATACATATATATATATATATATATATATATATATTTACACAATCGTAATAAATTCAACAAGATAATTGTTATTTCGAACAAATATCTTTAGAAGTTATAA
>NC_062197.1:4252683-4280183 GCF_912470025.1 Vespa velutina | reverse complement strand
TTCCACCGATACCATAGGGAAAACAAGCTCCTCCAGCACCGTTCGAACCACGCTTAAAAGGTCGGGAGGTCGTGATACCAAGTTTTTTTACTTTATCGTAAAGTGTACGCGATGGGACACCGTACTTTCTCGCCGCTTGCAATGCACTCATTCCTGATCTTACTGCCTCGATTGCTGACATGATGTCGTGCCGTGTATATTGTTTGTAACGTTTCCATTCGGGCTTCTGGGTTGTGATGTAACTAACCACACCTACAATTGGATTAGATACGTCAGTACCTAAAGGAAGTACCAATGCGATGAGATTTCTTTTAGGATTTTTAGTAAATATTTCTCTTCAAATATCATTTTCATTTTATTATTATTATTTAATTTTTTTAATAATTTAATCAAATTGTTTCATACCTGCGTTAGTATCGACGTAGGATTGAGGTGATGGTTGTTTGTCTTCTTCGTCTATCATGGAAACGTCGGTGTAAGGACTATGAACTGGTTCAGAATTGGGAAGATCGCTGCTATCTCGTCTGGAATTTTCAGTTGACGATCCATTGGCATTAGTACGGAAGTTATTATCATGACTATCTGGTGGCATAAGGGTCATGTTCTGTGAACTATCAGCATGCCCTTGACCCAAAACTGTTCGCAATATCGGCGTGTCTCGATTCATCATGACATTTGACGTACAATATTTTTTTCGTTTTGGATTTATGGGCGATGACGTTTCGAAACCGTTGTCGTAAGAAGTACCCACGATAGTGGAATGTTGCGAATGTGATTGAGAGCTTGCCTGATGAGTGGAAGTCGCATGTTGTGGAAGTGGAAGTCCTGACAATGCCCACATCGGCAAGGACATACATCCTCTATCAATTGGCATCGTAGATGATTTACCTGTTGATCAAAGATCTAAATTCTATCTAAATTTATATGCTACGTATTTATACATTAATGAAAAAAAAAGAAAGAATAATAATTTCATATATATTTATAAAAAGAATTTACATGTATAAGCTATGGAATTTCAATAAGATATGTTAATTCGTATTAACAATCACATTAATTCAATTCATTGGACATGCAAATATTATTATAAAATATTTCTAAATACGAAAAATCGAATCAAATCAAATCAAATGATATGCAGCACGTGTCCCATATTATATTCTCTTTTTTTTTTCCTTTAAATTATAATTTCATCTCGAAATTCTTGAGTGGATAAACTCGTGACCTTTCCATATTTAGTTTTCCGCTTACATTCGAAGACATTTCTTACCGTATGGATTATAAGAACTTCCGGTTGAATGGGGTGGTGAAATATGGCCACTGCTATGCGCAATACTGTTGGTTGTGCTAGTGCTGATCGCTGGTGGTGGTGACATCGACGTTTCGAGTTCTTCATTTCGTTGTTCATGAGACGAACCATTTTCCTCAACAAGACCCTTGACTTTTAAAACTTCAGCAACTTTTAATAAACCAGCGAGTTGTTCCTGGGCGACATTTACCTCTCCACGATACATATACTCTAATATTGCCTTGATCTCACAATATTTCACATCTTTGAGTACTACGATTGGATGTTTACATGGTAGATCGATAAAAAGCGTCTGGAAATATGATGAACAAGCTGCTAGGACCATTTTGTGACACTTTACAGAGAGACCACCGTCCACAGCCAAGGTAACGTCGGTGAATGCCTCATTTTGTAGAAGTTCGTCAAAGACAGTAAGCAAGTTCGATCGGTGGTTGTTCCAACGGAGACAATATTGTTGCGATGCGCTCGCCATTCTAATTTTGTATATGCACCGATCAAACGAGCGAGTCTTCTTACCAGTTGAACACGATCTTTCTATTATCAAAATTCAAAATAATAATGATCTGTGCGTGATCTTATATACATGTTACGTCAAATATAAGAGAGATATTATCAATAAATTTTATTAATAAATGTAAACACATGTATATAAAAATATAAAAAGAGAGAGAGAGAGAGAGAGTGAGAAAGAGAGAGAAAAAGAATTTAGCGACAGTTCTCTAACAAAGCATACGTTTGAAAGAAGATAAAAGAAAATAGCGTTCCTTTGATTGTTTTTTATCGATGAATCCTGACGAATACGATAATGGCTATGGTCAAGCAGTTGCGTCACTCGCCAAAGACATTTTCGGTACCTAAGCGTGTATAATGGACGGACGAGAGATAACTGTGTCCGCTTTGTTTGCACAATAAGACGAATAGACAAAGAAAGAGACTTTATTAGTTTTACCATTCGAAATAAGAAAATAGTAACGAGATAGAAACACGACACCCACGAACTTTCTTTCTTTCGGCGTGCAAACAAATCCTTGATCTCTTGTAAAATAAACAAATATTTGAATAAACCGCGCTTACGACGACAACCAACTACGACGACGATGATGACGACGACGACGACGACGACGAACGAGTTGAGCCGAAGTAAAAATAGAATCAAAGATCGTACGACCTTTTGAATTCGCGCTGTTCGAATAATAAATATTATAATAACGTACATATATTTAAAGGGCAAAACTATCACTAACTGAAACAATAGGTTAAATAAAATGCTAATTCGATTAACACTTGAAAATTGTCACGAAAAATATCTCACTGTCACTCGAAATAAATGCCAATGTATACATATATACATATATGTATATCATACATTTTTTTTTCCGGTTCTCGCTCTCCTACACCCTCTTCTCCCCTCTTCTCTCTCTTTCTCTCTACGTTACGTATGCTTTCTTCTACACGGTAAACATACACAGACATATATATATACATATATTTATATATACATATATATATATATATACATACACGTAACATTCCTTTTTTACGTATAACAATACGTACCATCCAGCCAAACAAGATTCTCTAAGTGAAAGAAAAAAAAAAAGAATATTTCCTTCGTAAAGAACGAATGAACGTCGAACGAAAATATTATATGTATGTGTGTGTGTGTGTTTATGTATATGTATTTTGAAACACGACACACGACGACGACGACGACGACGACACGACGATGACGACGACCACGACGACGACGACGACGACGGACGACGACGCGTTCGTAGCGTCGGTAAATTTCACATTACGACAATCGCTTTCATTGTAAGTTTTTCCCGGTTTCGATCGAGAGCGCGAATAAAAGTAACCACGTTGATATGCCACATTTAGAGAGACTGAACCCACGATGAAGAGCTAACACAGCTCCGGCTTACGTAGGATGCGTTCTGGGGGATGGAAAGCAGTTTAGCTTTCTCTCTTTCTACCATTATATACATATCTCCTATCTCTTTTACTCTCTTTCATATGGGCAGGGCTAGCCCGTGTCCCTTCCTCCTTTCGTTCTATCTCTATCTATCGCTATCTTTCTTGCACTCTCGTTCTTTCCCCCTCCCCCTCTTAACCCCTGCCCCCACTACTTGGCCAATACACCGACCCTCTACCTCGCCCTAGTCGTTCGTTTGACGACACGTAGTACTACTACACTATTACTATTACTACTACTATTACCATTACTACACTACCACCACTATTACCACCACTACTATTTTATTACTACACTAGTAAGAAACACGAGCATGCGCACGAGCACGTACACACGTAAACAAACTCCGTGTGTATCGTCGTAACAATCTTCGTGTCGTCGTGTCGTCGTCATCGTCGGTCGTCATCGTCGTCATCGTCGTCATCGTCGTCGTCGTCGTAAGAGTCGCCGCTGCTGCTGGTATGCATTTTTTTCCATGAGCGTTTTCTTCCCAGTTCGGCCACCCTTCGTGCCACACCTCCCCGCCCCCTCTCTTTTCCTCGGTTTCCCTCCCTTCATCCCTCCCACTCCCCTCTTTCTCCCTCTCTCTATCACTGTTTCTGTCTATCTTAACTGCAACGTTCTCGACGATGACGTGTAACATACGCAATGCGAGTCACCCTCTCATAGCCCCACTACCACCCCCTAACAGCGCGACTTATGAACGCAGATAGAAATAGAGATAGATAGATGGATTGGGAGATAGGGTGATGGTAACTAAGTGTGGGGGTATGTACATATATACATATATATATATTTTTTTTATATATATGAAGAGAAAAGAGGGAGAGATACCTTTTATTGTATTAAATTTTAGACGAAATTAATGACGACAAGCTAAATTAAATGTAAAGTTAATGGAATAATAGAAGGATAAGAATTGTTACAAATATATTATTTTTGCCATCTTTCTTTTCCTTTTCCTTTTATTAATATAAGATCAATCAAATTTAATATATAATAAATATAAGTGATTTGAAATTCGATGTAATTTAAGTTGATAAAAGTATTGATACTAGTAACAATACTATATGGCAATATCATTGCAAATAGATATTCATGGATATTTTTATATAGTAGTTATAACATATATTACAAAAGAGACAGAGTGAGAGAGAGAGAGAGAGAGAGAGAGAGAGAGAAAGAGAGAGAGAGAGAGAGACTTCATCGGAGAGGGAGATTTTCTTGGATCTTAAATGTAAAATGAAAGAAATAGACAAATGATGCACCGGGCTATCTAAAAAAACAACAAGAAATAAACGAATACGAGAACGAACTGGCTATGAGCCCCGTTAGTTCGCTAGCTGCTAGACTTCTTTCTCCCCTTCTTAATGTGTCTCCTATCCTTCTTTTCCTCCTCCTCCTCCTCCTTCACCACTACCACCTTCTTCAACATTACCACCTCTTCCTCCTCCTCCTCCTTTTCCTCCTTCTTTGCCACTACCACATCACTTTTTTCGCCTTCTTCTCTCTCTTTCTCTGTTACCGCCTCCCTACTTCTTCCAGCTTTCTCCTCTCTCTCTCTCTTTCTCTTTTTCTTTCTCTCTCATGTATCAGGCCCTTTCTCCTTTCTTCCTCCTCCCGGTTATAGGGTTGCTAGTGACCGTTTCGTAGCAACATTGGCGTAACTGTATAGAATGAAAACTTTTGGACTTTGAACCCCCTTATACCTTCTTTCGTTTAAATCTGTATTAAAGTTCATGGATAAAATCTATATATATATATATATATATATATATATATATATATATATTTGAAAATTCCGAAAAATTGTGATCATTGATAATATATATAAGAGCTTATACTCATTATTATCCCTTAATATATTTCTATCCCTTCATATTGCGATTATTATTAATAAATGATGTATAATACGGTATTTGATTTGGTACGATAAATAAAAAAAAAAAAAGAAAGAAAGAAAAAACAAAGGAAAAGAGAAGAAAAATAATATAAGATAATCTCTCATGAATTCGTATTATTAATTTTCTCATAAAATTCTTTATAGATAAATCTCTAAGTTCGGCGTATTAAAAAGAAAAAAAAAAAAGGAGAAAGAGACTTGATATGTTACGCCATTGAATAGAAGCTTGGCACGGCACAGCAAAGTACCACACCATCACTACTACTATTACTACTACTACTACTACACTACTATACTACCCACAGTTTCTACGATCAGCCAATCCCGCGACTCTAAAAGCATATTATATCCTAGGGGTATGGCAACGTGCGTGCTCATCCGTCGTTTGACATGTGTGCGTATACGCAATCATCGTGCTTCGCATATCTATCTATCTATATATATATACATATAAATGTATATATATATATATACACATGTGTGTTTCATGTGAATACATATATTCGTGCATTCGTAGAGAGACGGATGGCAAGCGTATTGTAGACTTACACCTACGTCATTTTTCCTATGCACGGTGTGTATAATAGTCACGATGGTATAACATGTGGGAAGGCCATGGCGTTATGGCTGGAAAAGGAAGAGAGTGAAAAAAAACTTAGCCAATATATACATTCCCTTTGCTTTTCGTTTTCCCCTTTCCGAAACTATATATATATATATATATATATATATATATATATATATATATATATATATATATGGTATGTATAAAAGAAAAAAAGAAAAGAATATGATTATATATAAAAATATTTTAATACTTAAAAAAAAAAAAAGCAAAAAAAAGAGAGAGAAGAGAGAAAGAGAGAGTGAGGATTACATCAAAGGGTATTAAAAAAAATTCCTTGAACTTTTTGTTATATAATCTAAACTGTTATTTTTTCAATGTGTTCAAACTTATGAGATGATGTGTGTCCTGTTCAATAAGTTCATCTTTCTCTCTCTTTCTCTCTCTCTCTTTCTCTCTCTCTCTCTCTCTCTCTCTCTCTCAATCTATCTTTTGATTTCATTCTTTTTTTTTTTTTCCTTTAGCAAGTTATATCGACGAAGGCATTCGCTATGGGTTTTTCGAGTGCATCATGGCTCTTCTAACACGATTTCTAGCTACGCCTTGCTCCCCGGCTCCCGTGGTCCTGATGGGACTATCCACGTTCGTATGCGTATCTCGTACGTGCGTCCTTTGCCATCCGGAGTTGGGTTTTCTTGTCGCTCTCGAGTATCGTGAGAAAACAGTGTTCCTTTAGGATAGGCTCGTGATATATATATATATATATATATATATATATATATATCCTTTTTTAAATTATTCACATATAATTTTTATTCCTTTTCTTTTATTTATATTCTATATTTGTCCTTTCATATCTATTTTGTTTTGTTTCGTTTTGTTTTGTTCTGTTCTGTTTTGTTCTGTTCTGTTTTGTTCTGTTTCGTATACATTTAAAAATCTCGTAAATATGTTATTTTTCATGCATAAGAAAGAGAAATAGTCGATATGATTCTAAATGTTTTGTTTGATTAGTTTTGCACTTAAAAGTTTCCTAAGATTTCGTGTGTTTTCCTTATCTTGCATAGTTCTGGAAATCGTAAAAGGAACGATGATAAAGCAATATAAATATCAGCCGTATGGGAAATTTCTTAGCCATTGCTGTCGTATACAATTTCACGCGCTTGTTTAAATATTTCTATTTTTCTAAATATGATAACTTCCTTTTTCACGACTATCTCTGTCTATCCATCTATGTATCTATCTATCTATTTATCTCTTTCCCTTTTCTATATTAATCAGGGATTAATATTGAAAATTATAATTTATTACCTAAGTAATCTTGTAGTTTCTATCCGAGTAATATTATTTTTTCCTTTTTATTAATGTT
Source organism: Vespa velutina (assembly GCF_912470025.1). Lineage (NCBI taxonomy): Eukaryota > Metazoa > Arthropoda > Insecta > Hymenoptera > Vespidae > Vespa > Vespa velutina. Next base: position 4,273,062 of record NC_062197.1, on the reverse strand, counting down.
ATCATTATTTGTTAATTATGTTAATATTTTTATAGAGTCAAAAGTCTTTCATTTACAATATTGAAAAATGTTGAGAAGCTTTAGATGATAAGGTCAACGACTACTTTTCTAACGTTCGCTATCTATCGCAAGCAAGCAATGATAGAGGGTGGGGGTATTGAATGTTTGTTTAAAGGGGGCATCGATAACGTGTTTTTCACGATTGCATATATATATATGTGTGTATGTGTGTGTGTGTGTGTGTGGGCATATATATATATATATCTTTTTACAGTAAAAAAATCTTGCCAACTCGAAAAATTCTATGTATGTATATATAGATATTTATGACAATACATATTGTTTTTCTTTCTGAAAGAATTTCTGTATACAATTACTTTAAGAGAAATTCTTTAGATCTTGAAAATACCTCAATTTTTGTCAAAAGAAAAAAGATTTAGCATAGTAAAGATAATTGTACGATTATATATATATATATATATGAACATTAAAAGAGCTTCGTCATTTAACGATTCTTATCGTTTCTTTTTTTCTTTTTATGTTGTAAACCGATAGTAAACTTTTACTGTAGATCTTATGAGTAATATTCCCCAATCAACTTGCGATTTTCGGATAATTACTTGCGATAATAAACAAACATGGTACGATCGTTAGTTCGACCTTTGAAATATCTAAATTTTTACACATTACGAAAAATGAATGTGTTTGTCAATTTACAAACAATTATATATATATATATATATATATATATATATATATATATATAAGTATATGTGTTTAAATTCTAAATTATATAAATAAATTGTTTAATCATATTTCAAAATATAGATTTAAGATTAATAATACATATCGGATAAATTAATTACGCAAATAGAAAATTATCTGAGATGATTCTTTAACTTTAGTTCTATATATATATATATAACTATATGTATAGAACTATACATATATATACTTATTTATTAATTTAAATATATATCTACGAAAAAAAAATGTTTAAAGAAAGTTCATTATTAGATTTATTTGTTCAAAATGATTCATGTTATAAATTATATAAAATATTTTGCTTAGTCATCTTTCCAAACATAAATTTAAGATTTATGATGGAATAAAGAATAATGGAAAAGGTAACAAGTTGGGACAATTCTTTAACTTTAGTTAAAAGAGAGAAAAGAGAGAAAAGAGAGAAAAGAAAAATGTTTAGGAAAAGTTCGTTGCAGTTTTATTAGGTTGTAAAAGCAGGAAGGGAAAGACAAAAAATGCTTCGCAGGAAACAGGTTCCTCTCGAGTCTGGAGACTTGGGACCACGTGTATCGTAAGTTTTGGCTTTTGGGGTTCCTTCGAAAACCGCCGTAGGCAACGTAAACTTTTGGTAGAAGCGAAAGGTGCGTTTCCCTCTAGGATATGCATACTTGTATATATATATATATGTATATATATATATATATACACATATATATATATATATATAGCAGTACCTGCATAGGATCTATGCCGCATAAGAGGGAAAATCATGGTGCCTTTTGTGATTTCACAAGGACATTGACCGTACCGAGACCCGATCGATGATCATCTACCTGCTGATATATTGTTGTTCGAACAATAGAAAAAGATCTTTAGCTCGGTGGATACCGTCCCTTGTCTGGTCTATGTCTATTGCCAAGTGTAATTATTATGTATGCACACTTTAAAGCTCTTTAAAGCTCGAAAAGGTCCATTCGTGTTTCTGGTATATCTCTGTATCTGTATTCCGTTGTTGCTCGGTCCCATTAATTTATTGTGCAACTTATTCATACGTGGCAGATATACATTTGTATAGGTACACATACATATACACGCACACATATACACCTATACACCTGCTTAGTTTTATATAATAGAACGGATAGAAATAATTTTTATCTTTATTTTGGCATTTGAAATTTATAGTTTGAATATGTTAAAAAATAGAATTAATTAACATTTTCGTCATGATCTTTAAAAAGATAGGGATACGTTTATATTATTAATTCGGCCATGATATTTTTTTTTTTTATCTTTTCTTCTTTCTTTTTTTTTTTTTCTTTTTTATTCGATTTCATTTGATTTTATTTTATTTCCATCTTTTTATTTTCCTTCTTCTTCTTCTTCTTCTTCTTTTTTTTTCTTTTTGTTCATTTTTTGAACTACGAAGCAACGAAGGGTCGCGGCGTTGCTCGAGGAGAGAGAAAGAGGGAAGAGAGAGAGAGAGAGAGAGAGAGAGAGAGACAGAGAGAGAGAGAGACAGAGAGAGACAGAGAGTAAAGGAACTGCTTCCTAAGTCGCAATAAAAAATAAGCGATGCGTAGCCTACTTATAAGGCATTGGTTTATCTGCATTAGACGACTGTTAGTGGGTCGGCAACCCGCAAACCGGTCCTGATCACGTGGAATGCCAGTCCATGACGCGATGTTGCCACATGTATGCATGATTTTCTAAAACTGCATCACACGAACGAAAAGAGACAGAGACAGAATGAGGGAGTAAGAGAGAGAGAGAGAGAGGGAGAGAAAGAGAGAGAGAGAAAGAGAGAGCTTCGTTCCCCGACTTTATCATATGGATATGCATGCTATGCATGCGACTACACATACGATCGTCATTTTCTTTTTTTTCTTTCATCGCGGCCATGTTTTTTTCTTCAAGAAAACGAATATATAAATACATACATATATATATATATGGTTTCCGATAATCGTTTATAAAAAAGAAAAAAAGAAGGAAGAAGAAGAAATAAATAAGAAAGGAAGAAAGTAGACAAAAAAAAAAATAAAAGCAGAAAAGAAGAAAGAGATCCAATTTGTAATTTCTAATTCAAAAATGAATTTCAATATCATTGCGTTTAATGTCTCGTATCGATGTAGAAAATATCGAAATATTTTGCGTCGGATAAAAAGTAAAAAAAGAGAAAAAAGAAGAAGAAAAGAAAAAAAAAAAAAAGAAAAAAGAAGGAAAAAAACCCCCCGAAACAAAAGAAAATGTTACTTTTGCCAATTGCACGATCGTTTATTAAAATAGATAATGTAGGTAGGAGAACAAAAAAGAAAAAAAAAAGATGGAAAATATTTTTTTCTTTTCCAAGATATATATCAGAGATTTCAATGGACTTCTCTTATCGCTTTCATAGGAACAGAGCACGAACGCATGGTATAAAAATGTGGAGGTTATAGTTTTGTACTTCGCAGACCCCGTGCTCTTCGACACAACTCTGGTGGTCGATGCACCGGGCCCGAGTGTTCTCGTTCAACGACTTTTTCGGCCAACGAACCGTCGTCTCTCTCCGTCACTCCCTCGCCTCTTATAACCGGCCTGCCGAACGCATCCAATTAGAATTCTCCCGTTATTCGATAACTGCGATATGTACGTTGCTGAGCTTACGACTTATCCTAAATGATAAATTGTTTTCTCTGTATTTTTTCTTTTTGTTTTTTTTTTTTTTTCAATTGAAAAATAAAGAAAAAAATTAATAATAATAATAATAAAAAATAGAGAGAAAAAAGAAAGAGAAGAAGAAGTAATAAGAAATAACTCATCGAACTAATTGCAGCATACCTACTGAAATGAATGATCCGTACGAAAGAAAGAAATTTTAGGTTAGGTTCTGTCATACTGTAATGTTATTATTAATCAAAAAACGAAGAAAGGAATTCTCGAACGTGTTCATTGAACTTTCTAATAATTTTTCGTTTCTTTTTTCTTTTTTGTTTTTTTTTTTTTTTTCTTTCTTTCGTTTTGTTTTCTTTTCACGAAAAGAGATTATTATAAAGTAAGTGCGAATAAAAATGAGAATGATAAGAAGAAGAGGAACGATAATAAGAGGAAGGGATTAAATGAAAGAAACGCGCATGGTAAAGGATAAGTAAGAATAACAGGTGCCATGCAGGAAACGCTTGAGGCATTGTCGATTCCAAGGACACGCTATTATAAAAACCCCTTTGCGTTCATCGAAGGGAACGTAAAACGGGGCTAAGGGACAGAGGGAGGACGACCTTGAAGAGTAGGGCTATCCAACGTTGCCTAGAACAGCGTGTACGCATAGACAGCTAAATTGTGCACCGTCGAGGCCGGAGTCCGGGCCTCGAGGTCGTGTTCAAATCTTTTCGAGGGTTTTTCTTTTCTCTCTCTCTCTCTCTCTCTCTCTCTCTTTCTTTCCCTAGTCACGTATATGCACGTGTGTGTGTCTCTCTCTCTCTCTTTCTCTCTATATATATATACACACATGTATATGTCGACTGTATATTCTCTCACATAGAAGATTGTGTGGGTAATGACCTAGCTCGACTCGAATCTACACGAATTTCTAGTCCTTCTGCAGTTAGGGGATCGTCTAATGTTTCCTGATATATTTCCCAAATCTGTTCTTCGATATATATGTAAGTTTTCTTAGTAAATTGCTAAAGAAATTTTCACTTCTTTTTTTTTTTTTTCTTTTTACATATTTATTATTACCCCGAGGGAGAACGACGAGTTATACCTTTCTTTATTTTTTTCTTTTCTTCTTTGATTTTCTTTTTTTCTTTTTAATTGTTTTTAATTTCTTTTCTGCTTTTTTATTTATTTATTTTTTTTTTTTGATTTTTTCTCCTTTTTTTTCCTTTCTTTTCTTTTCTTTTTTTCTTTTATTTTTTGGAAAAATTTCGTTACCATTTGCACGTACAATCCTTTTTGGGATATAAACGGTTTATAAACGGTATTATTATTTAAGTCCTATTTCTTAAGGAAGAAATTATTTCGCTAGAGATATTGACTTTCTCCATCATACTTTCTAATCGCTAACTAAATTACTTTCCATTTTTTAAGATCCCATTTCCTTTTTCTGTGTTAAACTAAAATATAAATAAGAATTATTTATAATGAGTTTATTTCCTTCGACACAGGTGATTTAGTAAATAATGTTCGATGCAGTTATGAGGGTACGTAATCATTACACGAGAGAGAAAAGGAGGGAGAGAGGAAGCAAAAGAAAGAGAGAGAGAGAGAGAGAGAGAGAGAGAGAGAACTCATAAATGCTAGACGCTCTGGGCGTGGCAAGATGTGGATTGACCTTAGTTAAGGTTTAGGGTTTTTGATAACGAATAATACAATGTAAAGAATTCGAGAGAACGTAATTTTATACACTTTTTTTTTTTTTTTTTTGTTTTCCTTTACATTCCTACTATACATGACAACGTAATCACTCTTTTACAGGGTATTTTAAATAATTATATAGAAAGTTCTTACACAAGATGTTTACTACACACGTGCTATTATAAATACAGTTAATTTTTATTCGATTTATACATTGTCGAATACGCATCGAACAAATTATATCAATCGAAAATTATTACATGGGGATGTTGGGGGTGTTAGGGGCGGGGAAGAGGGGGAGGGGAGAGATATATGCATGTATATAAAAACAAATTAGGTACGTTTGTCAAAATTAAATATTATTTGTCTTTGTTGCAGCGACGATGCGATGTGATTGATTTATATTTGAGAAAATAGTGAATACTTTGAGCCTCTTTGTTCGTATAAATGCTTTCGTTCGTTCTTTTCTTGAATTTGCTACTGTTTTATAACGAAGATTGTATTTCTGATCCCGAAAAATATGTTTATTATCATCATTAACAAATCTTATATATTATTATTATTATTATTATTATTATTATTATTATTATTATTACTATTATTATTTTTTTCTTTTTTCTTTTTTTTTTTTCATAACAAAGAAGATATAGAAACTAACTTTTGTACATACAGTTTTCTATTGCTTTTGCCACCTGAATTATATATACTGTATTTTATGCTATGTGGTTGTAATTTGTAGTATAAAATGAGAATACTGTGCAATCTGTATACAAAAAGTCTAGAATTTTTAAGTTATAACGGATCCGTTTGTATTGTCTTATTTTCAACGGTAATCTCTTTACTCAAAGAACCAAATTTGTTGGCAATATTAAGGACTTCCCGTAAACCATCATTCTCTTTTTTCAAGCAATGAAATGTTTCCATTTCTTTGCATTCTTTTTCTTCGTCCAATGATGCAGCTGTTTTCATTACAGCTGCCATTTCGTTAATTTTTTCTGCTTGCCTTGTAATTATCTACATTGAGAATGTATATGTATTTTTTCTAGCATGAAAAATATGAAAAATATGAAAACAATTGCATTTTCTTTTACTTACGTTAGCATATTTTGTATTATGCAAAGACGAAGAATCTGTTTTACTCAAACGCATCAGAGAAGCTATTTGTTGTCTATATTTGGACATTATTAATTCAAGTGCGTTTTGATGATCTTCCAAAGCATTTCTTAACTCTTTATTTTCAGCATGAATTTCAAGTAAATGTCTATTTTCACGTTGGATGTCAGTAATAAGCTGCACGTGTGGTGTTTGTTTTGCTTCTGTATTTAAAATGTCAACTGCTTCTTGATACTGCAAAGATAAAAGCAAACAATAAAAACATCATAATACAATATTAATTTATATAGGACTCATGATAATTATTAAAATAGCCATTACCTGTTTCATATTATCAATTTGACTATGTACAAATTCCATGTCGCTTATTAAATTATCCGCAGCATTTTCATGATCTGATATTCTTATCACTAATTTTTTAGCATCCAATATGATTTGCTGAACTGTCAATGACATCTGAAAGGAATCAATATTTCACTTAGGTTGCACTAACACTACAATTTATTAGAAGTAATTTAGGAATAAAAGAAAATTCAAAGACAATTACAAGAGCATGAAATATTTTATAAAAGTTAGAAATAATTAATACTAAAAAGTAATATGTAGTTCTTTAAACTCTAAATATGACATGAGAACTTATGATCAATTGTATATTTGAATAGAATATGATATTTATTATTAGAGTAAATTGTTCTGTGCACTGTAGGTGTTAATTTAATATCAAATTAATAGCAATTGAATATTTATGAAGAACTTAATGTTTACACTTAAAAAGAATTTTTCACCTTAAAGTTTTTTTCCTGAAAACTTGCAGTCGTTTGTTGACACAATTTTATGATTGACAATGAAACATATGAGATTAATTCTAGGAATACATACGTTCTTTAGATTCAATATGTTTTGATATTTAACTTCCGTATTAAATATTAGACCTATTCGAACGTATGTTTCTCACACTCACTTTAGGTTGATGCATACGTGCGACACGTATCCCTCTACATATATTATGCGCATTTATGGAAGCAGTTATGCATTGCGATTTTACAATTATAATCGATATTCTTTATTAAATCCATATGTTTATCGATCTAAACTAATGTAAAATATTTATTTCTATTAGGTACACTGATCACATTCGAAAACCAATATATTTATTTTCAATTTCATTTTGTTCACATTTACGTTGGAATATTATCATTAGATAAGGAAGAAATCTATAATACCATCTGTATTACCAACGATTTGTTTTACTTAATTTTATTAAAATAGTTTTTAAAAATGTTATCGACGGTCGGTAAAACATTCAATCTTTTTATTATCAACCTCTCATGATAAAATCGTTTGTTTTTACTGATATTCACCGTCGGTAATATCACTCTCGTAGAAAATAAATTTTTATCATCCACAATTAACATTTATTTAATAATTTTAATAATCTTTCATATTATAGCTGATCGGAAAAAATCTTCTTGGTAATTCATGAATTTCCTCAATATCAATCTATCTATTTATTTGCTTTATTTTGTATCATTTATTAATACGGTAAAATTTAAAATATTTCGAAAAAACAAGAAAAAAATATCCGTCATATATTTAATTTTATAAATACATTTCAATTACGCTTGATCTTTTTATCTATTTATATTTACATTAGCGAGACGTAAAAAAAGCATTCATTTGCTTGAAAAAAAAAAGAAAGAGGAAAAAGGCGATTAGATAGATAGATAGATAGATAGATAGAGATAGAGAGAGAGAGAGAGAGAGGGGGAGAGTGAAAGCTTTTGAAGCTTTCTCAAAAGCAAGCTACTCGTTAGAAACGTGAGCAACCGAATGTGGTCGGAGTGTCGTCGTAAAGAAGGATTTGCAATTAAGGTGCCGTACAGGTTTTCAAGCTACTCGAGTTTCTCCTTTTCACTTTCTCTCTCTCTCTCTCTCTCTCTCTCCCTCTTTCGCTTTTTTTTCTCTTCTTTTTTCTTTTCTTTCTTCTTGGTACTAGTTGGTCTTCAGCGGTTTCGCGCTACGACGGGATAACGAAAGAAGAAGAGCTCGGTAAAAAGCTTTAGCTAAGCAGGGCAAACCATCGTAGATTAGCGGCGACGCGTTCCAATCATACGCGGCTTGTTTCGCGAAAGCTTCTTAGACTTAACGTTAGACCATGTTGTTAGTAACTAAGATGACTTTTATAGGATTTTACAAACTTTTTCAATGAGATTGTAACAATGTAATATTAAGAAATTTCTCACACCCTTATCGATAACATTGAATTAATGAAATATATAAAGGCCAATAAAGTGGGATAATTATAATTATTTTCACGAACAAATTTTATTTCACGTAAGAACGATCATTATTATTTTTTATACATATAATAAATATAAGATAAAAGATAAATCTAGAAAAAAAATAGTATATTCCATTAAATAATGTAAGAAGATAATTAGTTTGGTGTCGTTTTTCCCTTTTTTTTGCTTCTTTCTTTTTCCTTTGATCTAAAAAAAAAAAAAGAAAAAGGAAAGAAAAAAAAAAGATTCATCAATAACACAACTTAAACGTGTTTTAAACCTTTTTATCATATTAACACACTGTCCTATTTTCTATTAACTCGAAACTCAAAGTGATTAACCGTTTAAAGTCGAAACTGTCCAGGTTCAAAAGAGGTTACATAAAGCAGTGTCGTTAATTAAAGGAGAATGGAACGAGGAAGAGAAGTAGTAGAGAAGTGGTGGGTGGATGGGTGGTGGGTGGTTGACCAGGAGAAGGGGGAAAAGGATAAAACGAGACAACTCGCAGCTATTCGCGATGTTACACCACTTGATCCTAAACATTGAACGTTTCTAGCTTAGTAAGGCCGTACAGGTCGTAGCTTTGTCGAGGACAAGGAACGCTTGCCGAAGCAATTAATTTACCATTTCGGATGGAATTTCGTATGTAAAGTAGTGGTCGGGTGCTTCGGGAGTTCCTTTGGAGTCCTTGATAATAATTATGTTCCTCTCCTCTTCTTGTACATTGTTATATATGCATGCATGTTTTATGTATATATATATATATATATATATATATGCGGGTGTGTATGTGTATATATGTGTGCATATAAAATATATATTTTAAAGAGAGAGAGAGAAAGAGAGAGAGAGAGAGAGAGAGAGAGAGAGAGAGAGAGAGAGAGAGAGAGAGAGAGAGAGAGATAAAGAGTATGTGGCATTTCGCCAAAGAAGAAACACATAGGGTAGAAAAATTTCAAACAATGAGATACCACGTTGGATTTGTTAAAAGGAAATGAAACTGCGTGACGATGACGCCGATGAAAATAAATAGCCGACTACGAATCCTTTCGAAGTCTTTCATTTAATTTTTTTCTCTCTTCTAGCCAATCTCTCGCATACCGTTGTTAAGAACAAACGGATAGATATTAATCGTCAAGGAGTATCTTTACTTTAACGTTACGTTTTGTTAATCTAAATAAACCTAATTCTCATTATAACGATCATTAGATGAGAGGAAACATCACTCTGGTTATTCGTCGTGTCTTTTATTATATAAACGTTTAATAATGATCATATTGAATGATTTTGTAACAATTGAAATTTAATTTACAAACTTTACGATGGATATATCGCAATAATACGAGAACGATAATGTAATAAGATTAGAGGAGATGTGATAGTTTTATGGGAAGGGAAATTTTTTTTAAATGAAAAGAAAGAAAAAAAGAAATATAAAAATAAAAGAAAGGATGAAAAGTAAATAGAAAATATGTCTAATTGATTAATAAAAATTTCACGTAAATAAATATATAAGAGAATAAAAGTGTAAGGATAACGACAATAAAGAAAAGTCGTATATTTCGTAAGAGAGAAAGAGTGCTTTCGTCGACGCAATGTTTTCTCGTTGAGGCCGCTGTTGAAAGTATGTAATTCTCAATGTCAGCATCGACGATAAGTGGAAACGTTTGTTGGTCATTTTGGCTTAGACGTTGGTGTAATACGTATATGCGATTTCTCTCAGCTGACCAGGACCTCCATGCAATCGATTCGACGGATTTCAAGGCTTTTCGTACTCTTTCATGTTCCTTCACAATCCTACGAATAAAAGAATAAAATTCTACTACAATAAAATTTTTCTTATCATTTATATAATATAATAACTCATTATATATATATATATATATATATAATCGAATTTATTAATATATCTAAATAATAATAATTTACTAATAAATATATTTTATAATATAAATATATACATTAATTAACTATTTATACATTATATTTATGTTACAATTAAATCTGTATTTGTAAATATTAAATATATATTATTCTTCATTTTCCCTTTTTTTTTTTTTTTTTTTATAATAATAACGTCGACGAGAATTGCTATTATCATTAACAATGAATTTTTTTTGAAAACATTATTATCGCAATTTGCACTTAAAGATTACACAGAAACATAATATGTTATATATAATTAAACGTTATATGTACTATATATATATAATTTTTGCTCAGGCGCGTATTTGCTACCATAGTCGATATCCATAGATTTCGCTGGACGCATATGTGCGCCCATAGTATTCAAACGGTTAATAGTATCCTCACAACACGGTTTATCTAATCGCGGTGATTCCTATATTAGTAGAAAATTGTACAGATAGTGAAAGTTGTTGAATACTGACTATGTGTCTATTGAGTATATGACTACTGACTATAAATGAATATACCGACAATAATGCCTATGAATGACTATTATGACTACTGACTATATGACTATCTTAGAAAATCGGGGAGAGAGAGAGAGAGAGAAACAGGTCCTTTGGAATTTCGGATACAAATTCCAAGAGGTTTCTTCCACGAAAACATGTTCTCCACTATCGACTTTCTTTCTATGTATACACACAGGCATATATACAGATACGTAGTATATGCACCCCTACCAGGTTAGCTCCGCCCCCTCCCAGGTAAGCCCCGCCCAATAAAAGATCAGCGCCGCCTCTGGGATATTTGGTCACGCCCCCTATCAGTTTAACTCCGCCCACGAACGATTAGCCCCGCCCACTGAACGTTTAGCCCCGCCTCCTGGGTACTTTGCCCCGCCCACTGGACGTTTAGCCCCGCCCACTGGACGTTTAGCCCCGCCCACTGGACGTTTAGCCCCGCCCCTGGGATGTTTGGCCACGCCCCTTCTCAGTTTAGCCCCGTCTCCTGGGTACTTGGCCCCGCCCACTGGACGTTTAGCCCCGCCCCCTGGGATGTTTGGCCACGCCCCTTCTCAGTTTAGCCCGCCTCCTGAGTACTTGGCCCCGCTCACTGGACGTTTAGCCCCGCCCCCTGGGATGTTTGGCCACGCCCCTTCTCAGTTTAGCCCCGCCTCCTGGGTACTTGGCCCCCCCACTGGACGTTTAGCCCCGCCCCCTGGGATGTTTGGCCACGCCCCTTCTCAGTTTGGCCCCGCCTCCTGGGTACTTGGCCCCGCCCCCCTGGGATGTTTGACCACGCCCCTTCTCAATTTTGCCCCGCCTTCTGGGTACTTGGCCCCGCCCACTGGACGTTTAGCCCCGCCCCCTCGGATGTTTGGCCACGCCCCTTCTCAGTTTAGCCCCGCCTCCTGGGGTACTTGGCCACGTCCCCTACTAGTTTAGCCCCGCCCTCTAATAGGTTAGCCACATCCCCTATCAATATAGTCCTGTACTCTGGGTACTTGGCTCTGCCCCCTGCATATTATAACGATTGAATTGATAAGCATGATTTTATTATAAATAATATTACGTTTTAAATAACATATTAATTTTTTTTGTTCGACAAGTGTAAACAAAAAAGAGTAGAAAAAAAATATTTGTTCGATTTGAACTCGAATAAATATATCATTGAAAAGCCTTATGTATCGTATTAGAAGGTTTATCCGAAAAATTCGTTGCTTCGTTTGAGCTACGATATTTCGATGAAACATTTATTATTCGTTTAAGAGTGATTATTGAAATAGAAGCTTTCCTCTTTTTTTTGTTTTCTTTTTTATTTAGTTATTTATTTTTTGTTTTTAATTTCCATAAAGTTATTCGTACAAATAGGACTTTATTATTTAAACGTCGTTTTCCGTTTGTATATAATTTCAATTTGTAAAAACAAAAAAAGAAATTATTTTTCGATGAAACCCTGGAACGTGAATCATTGTAAAAATTATTATACAAATAAATGAAAATCCTTGAATTAAAAAGAAATAAAAAATATTTCTTTATAATATGAAATTTTCTATAAGACATCAATGAATTTTTAAAGTCCTGAATTTATTACCACGTCGGGGTAGATCAAGAAAGTTCGAAAATATTGTATTGACACCACAGTATAAAAGTATCAGACAAATTACAACAGCAAAATTCAAGGACATAATTGACCTATTACAATATATACCACCAGAACATCATGATTTCTTCAAATCCCTTTCACACACACAAAATCTACATAAGTAGTAAATTGTTCTGTAATAAATTTATGTTCGTAATTTGTACGTTATATAGTTAAAAAATGTTTTGAATCGCATAAATTATGTTTTCGAAGTGTTTTAAAGATATGTAAAACAAATTGAGTATTGTTTTTTTCAATTTGAAGCATCTTAAATTATGTTGAATGGTCTTGGGCACCTTCAAATTTTATAATGAATCTGATTGTTAATTTTGAAAGTGGCCTAACTCCATTCTTGATAAGAAAACTCATATTATTCACTGAATAATTGCCACTGTTTTAATAGGAACTATAAATTTAACACCCTTAGATACACTTAAGTAGTATAACTCATTAGTATCCTACCAGTTTAGCCCCGTATATTTTTAAATTCATTGAAACGCAAACCCTTAAATATCTCGATTTGAAGATAAATGGAGTTAGGCCACTTTCAAAATAAACGGCTCATTTCTTTCTTTTAAAAAATTTAAGAAATATTTTTTATTTTAATAATTTCACTTACTTTAAAATTCTTCTTAATAATATTTGTAATATTTTCTATTAAATGAATTAACGATTAATAATCGCAATATTTTATTTCTATCTATTAAAGTCTAGTCTCATAAATGAATTATTATTATTATTATTATTATTATTATTATTATTATTATTATTATTGTTGTTGCTGTTGTTGTTGTTAATTTTACTATTGTTGTATATGTCGTCGTATATTTCCCTCTTTAAAAAAGTTCACGAGATTTGATATAATAATAAAACAAGTTTATCTATCTATCTATCTATCCCTTATCTATCTCTATCTCTCTCTTTCTCCCTCCATCCCCCCCCCTCTCTCTCTGTCTCTGTCTCTCTTTCTCTCTCTCTCTCTCCTATACTACTCGCTATTATCGATCGATCCCGTATACAGGAGTACACGCAAAAGTTAGAAAGCCGTTCTGCCGCATCCATTCATTGGCTCTCGGCGGCTCTCTCAGTGTTGCACTTTCTCGGTTACATCCATTATCAGAGCGGTTAGTAGCTCATTCCGTTTATTACATCAAGCGCGTATACCTGTCCATATGTAATATCGCATACCTTAACTTTCCTACAAATATTTTCTATCATAATCCATTCCATCTTATTCCATTCTATTTTTATTTTATATCAGAATGGGTTTTACTACCGAAAACTCACTTCTATTCTTCCTTCTTAAGAGAAAATTTTTCTACATTTTTCCGTTTCCTCTTAAGGGATTCTATTTCGCGAATGGTCCTCCTCGTCCATCCTGAGAGGCATCTCATTGAACGGCATTTCTTATCCGATATCCTTCCACTTTTTCGAAGAAAAAGCGACGAGCGAGAACGAAAATACGAGTTTTCGAGGAGAAGAGAATATTTGTTTGTAGATATGTATGTGTATGTGTTATAGATATGTGTGTATGTGTGTGTGCATGTGCGTGTATGTGTGAGGATGAAAATTCGAGTTGTTATTTTTTTTTTTTTTTTGGTCTATCCTCAAAAGAGATTTTTTTGAAAAACTTTTCTCGTTGCGGCAACACCAGGTTTATGAGCAACCGAGAAAGAAAGAGAGAGAGAGAGAGAGAGAGAGAGAGAGAGAGAGAGAGAGTATGAGAGTAAAATAGGTAGTTCTTTTCCATCGAGAAACGAGTTCTCTTCTTCCGCTTCGATATTTCTTTTTTCTTGCTTCCCATTTCGTACGTACTAGTCGGCATTGTTATAGGTATAGGAGGTAATCGTAAGTTTCAAAAATATTCTTTATAAGCTAATGGCCTAACTCTTAAATACTCATGAATAATTTTTTTATTATTATTCTCTTTTTCGTAATCCTATCTATTGAATATTTTATTTCAAATCGTCTCTTCGTGCTAACGAATTTCTTTTTATTTTATTTATTTATTACTTTTACTTTTTTGATGGTGTCGTAAGAAAAAAAAATTATTCAACGTTAAAATTATTGTATTATATTTAATTGTCCGTTTATTATTATTTGATTAAAGTTATAGTAGAAAAGTATCAAAAATTTTTATTATATTTGAATATATATCTGAAGAAGCAATAATTAAGTTTATTAGATAAAAATAAATAATTCGATAGTTTATTAGGTTTTGTATATAGAGGATTAATTATATTTAAAGAGTATATTTTTATTAAGAAAAAAAAGAGAGATAGATAGATAGATAGATAAAAAGAGAGAGAGAGAGAGAGAGAGAGAGAGAGAGAGAGAGAGAGAGAGAGATGTTAGGTCAATTGTTCTGACAATTGAAAATGCACCTTAATCATTTTAAGATACTTGCATTTGTTAGAAAATTCTACCCTTGAGAATAATGTCAAGGATATTGGATCGTTCAGAGAAGATTGTTCGTGGCTCTGCCTTCGTTGTTAATCGTGAAATCGTCGAAATAATGAAATTTTCAACTCTGACCTTTTGAAAATGTCGGCGAATATTCGAAGTACCTTAATCGATACACATTTACGGAATATCTCGGAATAACTATTTCTAATTTTCCAAATAATTGATAAATTGCATTTAATTAAATATCCTTTCGTAAGATAGAAACTAGTTTTAATTTATATTCTCGAAAGAATTTCGAAATGAAAGTGCAATTCTTTTCGTTCAATTTTGAATGGTTACATATCAATTATGGAAATGATTATGGATTATTATGGAAATTGTATTATAATCTCATTGAAAATTCGTGAACGCCATTGTTGGTTAGATGTAAGACTAAGTATAATAAATCGCTTACGATGAAATGATTCGAATTCTTTGAAATATTACATATATTTTTGTTAAAGATTAAGTATTTTTGAAAGATTAAGAAATATCGTCAAAAATAAAAAATAATTTTATTATCGATTATACATATGCATGTCTGATAAACGATTTGATTTAATACGAAAAATCAATTTTTAATCGTATTTGAGAAAAATGTTAAGCGGTTTCAAAGCGATGATTTAAAAAAAAAAATCTTATCTCATTCGAATAATTTCAAAGATTTCATTCAAAATGTGTTCTACAATAATCGATAATAAAGTCAATTAAAAGTTTTAATCATTCGAGAACTACTTTATTATTACGAAGAAGCAAGCATTTAATTAAATGCTTCTCGATCGTATTTGAAAAGTAAAAAAGAAAAAAAAAAGAAATAATATAAAATTATTCTTATATCATTAATTAAAAACAATTCAAATAAGACACTAATTTGTATATATTGTATATTAACAATTAGAAGAACAACATTTAAATTCTGTCTTTTTTTTTTTTTCATTCTTTTTTCTTTTCTTTTTCTTTCTTTCTTTCTTTTTTTTTTTTTTCTTTTTTTTTTTTTTAATGCATCAAACGCATTACTACTTATTAAATACTGTTTACGTATATAAATATATACGGTGGATCAAAAGTTTTATATGAAATGAAATTTCATTGATATTAATAAAATTAGAATCGATTAAAACATGACGTGCTATATATACTGATATTAAAAAAGATGAAGGGAGGAAGAGCATTTAAATTCTTTTTTTTTTCCAATTCTCTCTCACTCTCTCTCTCTCTCACTCTCTCTCTCTCTCTCTCTCTCTCTCTCTCTCTCTCTCTTTCTATCTATCTACCTATCTATCTATCTATCTATCTCTCTCTTTCTTTCTCATTCTAGTGGTACATCAAACGCTCGAACAGGTGCATATCAAAAGCTTTCTCCACGAGTGAGCTTCAAAGGAGTCCAAGCTGGCGAACGATATAGTTAAAAACATCGCGATTACTTTATACCTCATACTTCCGTACCTTTGCTTTCCGGCACATAGTCCGACAATCGTGTCACACAAAATCGATGGTAACCATTCAAGAAAAAGTACTACTGCCCAATGTAACCAAGCGATAGTTGTTATTCCACGAATTCCAAATGTCGGGTATGGAAACTTTTTGGCAGCCCGTTGACCTTTTGCAATAAGGTCACCCCATGTGCAACCAATCGTCGCAGTGTTGTATACAACAGCACCGATGTCTTTTGGTCTAAAAAAGAAAGAAAAAAGGAAAAAAAAAAATAAAGTAAATAAGAAGATTCATTATAAGTAACTAGAATTATTATTAATATATATATATATATATATATATATATATATATATATATATGTCAGAATTGATTTTAATGGGATATTTAGTAATCATCAGTTGTGAAAATCGGGTTAACCAATTATTAAGAGGATATTACATTATTATTGTCATTATTATTATTAGATTGTTATTTAAAATATTTATTATTACGATTATCTATCTTTCTTCGTAGCTCTTTCACGTTTTCACGATTATTCATGTAAAATAATTTCACTTTAATAATGAATGATATTTGATTTATTAAATAATTAAATTATTTTGATCGAAGCAAAAGAAAAAGTAATGATATTAGGATATCGACATTTTTGTTTCTTTCTTTATTCCCTTTTAATTTTTTTTTTGTTTAATTCTTTCTTCCTCGTTTAAATTTTGTTCCTTCTTCGTTTATTTTTTCCTTTTTAAAATTCGTAGGAACGTTCGATAAAAAGCTTACGCGTTAAATGGCTTTTTTCTTTTCGCGAAATAGAAATAGCAATACTCTTCTACTTCCTACTTCCTCCCCTCTCTCTCTCTTTCTCTTTCTCTCTCTCTTTCTATTTTGGGTGAAGGATGATATCGATGACTCCGGAATTTTTCGTTCGTGCGATTAGCTTCCGTTTCGTCGTAGTCTAGGGACGTTAGTCGCATACGGCTTTAAAAGGAAATACCTAAGTACATATAGCGTTTCAGAGATATCTCTTTTAGAGGTCGAATGCAATCAGCTTATGCGAGGTTCAGTCGTTCGGAAATACTTCAGAGAGAAAGAGAGAGGGAGAGAGAGAGAGAGATGGTATGTACGAGACCTACAGGTTGAAATTGCTAACAAACGTAAGGTTTTTAGTCCTGAGAGCCAGTAAAACTCTCTGGCTCAGCCTTCGTCTCTACTTCGTTTCTTTTCGATTGCTGCAGTCGTCTCGTTCATTCGTTCATTCGTTCGTTCGTTCGTTCGTTCGTTCGTTCGTTCGTTCGTTCGTTTCTACGACGACTTAAATAAAAGCTTAAAGGGTAGTAGGTTCATGTCGTTTCAACGGAATTCCATGTTTGTTCGATTTTCGATAAATTACGTTGAAAAACGCTCCTGCTGTTAGCCATTTCTACTTGTCTGTGTATTTCTGTACAAACATACGTACATGCACATATACATATATACACATACATAAGAACACACACACACACACACACATATATATATTTACGTATATATGTACGTTTGTACGTATTTATGTTTGTATGTACATGTACATGTTATATACGTGTAAGACTATGTGTAAAATCGTTAATGCGATAGTGATGGTTAACTCGGCGAGAAGGATTTAATTAATATCTGGGAAATGATGATTTAAATAACGTCGCTATTCGCTCCCTTCGATCTCTTTACTCGGGTTTAACTCGAGAGGGAACATCATTTCGCGGAATTAAACGTTTATAATCGGAAACGTATATAAAGGATTCCTTTTCGATTATTTCCGATCCGAATATATTTTTTTCTTTTTTCTTCTTCTTTCTCTCTAAATACGAATTTTTTTTTCTTTCTTGTTGTTTATTCCCTTTTCCTTTTTTACTTTTCTCTCTCTCTCTCTCTCTATCTCTCTCTCTCTCTCCTTTTTTTTTTTAATCAACAAAATCTTATTTAAGAATAATAATATTAAATATTCGAGAAGAGGAAAAAGGAAAAAAGTAAAAGAACCATAATTATCATAATCGTACGACGTATATATTTATGTTTGTTAAATCGTGCATTGAAATCACGTGAAATTCATTAACATTATTGCAATTAATTTAAATCAAAATAAAAAAGAAAAAGACTGAAAAATCTGACGCGACACATTCGATATAATCAATATTTGAATTAATTAACACGCAAATTAATAATAATATAAAATATATTAAATTCCTGACATTTTTATCTCATTCACAAGTTATATGTATTACATTTATACACTTTATGATTCTCTAGGAGTTACTAGTGTAATATATATTTTTTTTTGTGCGCACTATTGGGGGAAGGTGAAGGAGGGTTGGGAAATTAAATAGGAGAAAATAAAAAATATCATACGTAAAAAGAATTCGTTTAACACGAGCATAAATGAATCATTATAATGTTTCTCTTTTTCTCTCTCTCTCTTTCACGCATATTTAAACACACATGCGCAAGTACGCAAACACGCACGCACATGCAGATAATTTACAAATCTCGTAAAAATTATTTCCATTCTACAAAAAAAAAAAAAAAAAAGAAAAAAACAAAAAAAGAAAGAAGAAAAAAGAAAAAGAATAGAAAAAGAAAAGCAAAGAAATAATAATAATAAAAGACAATTTATTGTTTATTACCGTTGAGCTCTCTCCCAAGCAGCTGCAATCAGTGTGTTGGTGGCAATATCGAGGGGCGTCAATTCAGCAGATTTTTGAGCATTACCTAGGACGTATCCAGCACCGATCATAAGTGCGGTTGTTCCTTTGAGTATTTCGACGTGACCTTGCATTGGTTCTTGAAGGGGTGGCCCAAGAAGAGCTACGCGTATCAATGCGAGCGGTACGTTCGGTATATATTCATTTTGTAAACACTCGTTGATCTTTCCTTTGTACTTAAATACTGTCGATGTAGCCGCTAGTGTCTTTAATTTTGGCAATTCTTCCGAAAATTGAAATATCGCGTCGTGCGGGCCACTAGCATGAAATACTATGCTAACCTTCTTCTTCATTCTTTCCCTTTCCTCGTTGGTTATTCCAAGATCGTCGTAAATCAAATTACCTTCGTAAACTGTTACCCTTGAAATAGCATCTGGATCTTCCTCTCGTAGTCTCTCATATCTGTTTCATTATGTAAAATATGTCTTTTATGTTTTTATGTATGCATTTATATATATATATATATATATATATATATATATATATATATATATGCATGTATATATGTATATCGTACATTTTTTATCATATTTATTATTAATCAAGTTCAATGGAACGACAATATGATATTTTTTTCTTTTTTTTTTTCTGAAAACTAACTTTAAGACTGTTCATTTTTATTCTTATTATATTGTAAATGAATGATGATAAATATATCATTATGTTTTTTAGTAATTATTTATTTTATGATTATCATGTGTATAATATACACGTATATGTTGCTATAGTCGATATATACTTTTTTATCTAACAGATATATGAAGATCGTTCGTTTATACAATAAATATAATATTTCATAAAATATAATATAATTATCTGCAACACGTGGAAGTTAAGAAAAATATAAGAAATTAATATAATTTTTGCAAAGTAAATAATCAATCAATTGTTAAAATTACTTATAATTTTATAATTAACAGTCCACCTAAAGTATAATTTGTCACATGATATTGTGCATGTTTCATTGCTAAAAATTAAGCACAAAATGAATTTCATAAATATTGCAATATTGCCTTATCAAGCTGCTACAATTCGCACTTACCTTTAAAAAGATATTCTATTGTTTCATCATAAACTCTCAAAATAAAATTCTTTTCTAATTTAATAAGTATAAATATTTTTATAAATAAATATAAAAACATATATATATATATATATATATATATATCACAATATATCTATATTAATTGGAAAATTAAGAGATGAATGTAAAAAACAAATTGGTCTTATATATCATGAA
>NC_062197.1:4235183-4247683 GCF_912470025.1 Vespa velutina | reverse complement strand
GAGAGAGAGAGAGAAAATACATGTGACTCTCATACGAATGAAAAAAAGAATGAAGCCATAACGTATGAAGATGCGAAAGAACGGGAAAACAATGGAACTTCAACGTCGAGCGTTCGTTGCATTGTTTTCGTTATCATCGTCCGTACGTACGTGCAAATAAACGATCAATATTGAAAGGACTTATTTTCTTACAACCGGAATTATGCTTATCGCGAATGTCAGTACGTATTCATATATATGTATGCATGTATGTATGTATGTATGTATGTATGTGTATATGTATATATGTGTATATATGTATATGTGTATAAGTATACTCATAGATATACATAAGTACGAATACTTATACATAGATATATATACATTGATGCGTATGCGTAAATTTGAAAAAAAAGAAAAAATAAATAAATAAATAAATTCTTTACAAAAGAGACAACGATATAATCTATGTATAAAATCTACGTATAATGTATTTTCACTTTATTCAGATATTTGTACACAAGTATATAATATCATTTTATATTTCGCGGAATAAAATATCTTTCCTTTTTTTTTTTTTTTTTTAAAGGAATCCTATGTCTCTATAGAATTTTCCTTGAGAAATATCTTTGATGGATCTTTGACAAAAAGAATTTGGTCATTTTTAAATGTACCCAGGTGATTCGAAGATCTTCTTAACTCGATCATCCTTTGTAAGATTATTTCTCTTTCTCACAATAAGATTAACTTTGACGTCTGGAAATGTACGTAATAGTTTCTCGAGAAGATTTCGGCCTAATTCACTGGTCACCCCGATTAACAGTATTTCACGATTTGCGTACCACTCGCGTAGAGTCATGTTCGTTGACTGACGAGTACAGCAACGCGTGTATAGTAATCAACTTTCGAACTCTCTAACGATATACCTATGTATATATGATTTTATCCATCGTTCGTAATCGTTCTGAGAAAGTCTTTTCCGGCCTTGTTTCTCTTTTAAACTCGTGATACTCGACCTATTCTGAAGGAAAGAGAGAGAGAGAGAGAGAGAGAGAGAGAGAGAGAAGGAGAGAGAGAGAGAGAAAGAGAGAGGGAGAGAGAGGGAGAGAGAGGGAGAGAGAGGGAGAGAGAGAGATTTATTAAAGAGGTCATGCATTGTACTATAATTTTCCACCACACCACTAATCAATTTTTTTGTCTACATTGTAGAATAATTTCTAATCCCTAAATACAGAGGAGAAATATCTTTTATTTACAGATTTTCATTTTTTCTTTTTTCTTTTCTCTTTTCTTTTTTTTTTCTTTTCTTTCTTCTTTTTATACACTTCCTCGTTGAAACTACTAATCATTTTTATTTTCATCTCTTTTTCTTTTTTTTTTTTTTTTCTTTTATCTCGTTATTATACCATCGTTCTGTAAAATTCTCTATCATGGCATTATAAAAATTTCACATCCGTTTCTTATTATAATTTCTAATGTCCAAATGAAAATGATTTTTTTTGTTTTTTTTTTGTTTTCTAATAGATTTACTTATTTTCTTAAAACAAACTTATTCTTCGGTATTATCTATTATTTTTATTGACATCGTATTATTATAATATTGGCCATCTTTCTCTAATATTTCACTTTGTTATTAACGATGATTCTATTAGATGTATCGTATTGTAATTTCTAATTTCTTAATGGCGTTTTTTTTTCTTATTTTTCTTCTTCCTTTTGTTTTCTTTTTTTATTTTTTTCCAGATTTATCTTTTTAATACACTTTCTCGTTAGCGTCATCTACTTATTATCTTTATTTTGTCTAATACAATTCAAGAGAATTGTATCAGACAAAAGGTGAACGTAATCTTTTCTTATATCTCACTTTGATTTTTATTTCATGATCATAAGGATCAACTACTAATCACCTTGTCCTTATCATAAATTTCTTGTGCATTAAATTATGTATCAACGATTCCTTCAATGCATATTTTTAATCGAGATATACGTACGTATAATCTAATTAAACGGATAAATATAACGTAAGAAAATAATATTAACTTAAGATGCTTTGATGTTTGAAATATAACTGCGATAACTAAAAAAATAAATTATCATTATGAAAATTATTTTATTATATTCTATATAAATTATTAAAAATTATAACGAAACTTTAATGAAATATATCGTTCTTATTCGTAAACAAATATACATAGAGATACTTCTATATGAATATATATAGATAATAATAACGATCGTGTTCTTAATACATAAAAGCGAAAACGATTGAAACGTGCATAAGCTATTATGCAAATTTATTAAGATAATATAAGGCTTGAACGTTGGTTAAATAGCCGGCGTTGGTTTGCTTTTTAAAAAAAAGTACAAAGATTTTTTTACTTCTAGTAAAGTAAGCGCCCTAACGATCGTTAGCATACTTTTTATATACATTGATATTTCGAAGACAGAAAAATATTAATGGTTAGGAATTATTTTTTTTTTTTTCATTTTCTTTCATTCGAACGGTACATACTATCGTAATCGTAAATATTATTGTATACTTATGGCGTATTTTCATTAACGAATTTTTCGAGTATGTTTCAAAATACATAGATACATACGTATGTACATATATACGTGCTTGTATATTTGTATGTATTTATGTATATATGTATGTATGTATGTATGTATGTATGTATGTATCTACATACATATATGTATATATATATACACACATAGAGAGGACAATAGGAAAAGTTAATGTTTAGTAGAGATGCCCTGTATTGTTAACAAAATGAACATTTTCCTGAAGTAATGAATCTTTTTTAATTACCTCTTTGCGTTTATTTTTACAAATTTTACTAGTAATACATATTAGAGTAGTACAAACTACTACTAGTGGTAACAAGTGTGATAATTATTTCACTTTATTACTACTATACTTTTTCTCGTCTTATGCATTTTAAATCAGATTTTTAACGCACTTGTGATGCCAGGACAAAGGTAATCAAAAAAAAAATAACACAAAAAGAAAGAAAGAAAGAAAGAAAGAAAGAAAGAAAGAAAGAAAGAAAGAAAGAAAGAAGGAAAAAATAAAGAAGACAAAGCGAGAAGAAAAATCATAAGTATATAACATAATGATGTTACATATTGCGCGTGTACATATAAAAAAGAGAAAAATTAGAAGAAAAAAAAAAAAAAAAAAAAAAAAAAAGAGAAAAAATCTAAAAGTTTTCCTCTACATATTTTTTTCTATTTTTTTTTCTTTCTTTTTTTTTTTTTCTTTTTTTTTTTTTTTTTTTTTTTTTTCCTCTTTCCTTCTATTTCAATATTGCATATCTCCCTCGGTAAAGTTACGTTCGTTCGTCGAGTGAAAGTGTAAAACAGTAAAAACTTGAAGGATCAACGACCGTCGAATATTGCACAACGATATTCTATACTTCTATAGTATTACTGACGAGCTACTTGTTGCTGCTTCTCGATTTAATACTCGGTAAGACTCTTGAGTTTCGAAAAGTCTAACTTAAGTAGCGTATCTACAATAACGAAAGATCGGTGAGTTATGCTTCTAATTATGATATACTTAAGATATAAAACTCTTTGACGATTTGTTATCGTTAATATATGTAATTATCTATTGAGGCACGTCGATCGTTAAACTTTATACAAGTTAGCTTACGTTGATTGAGAAACTTTAATTATCCAAGTAACGTATTGCATATATTGATGAGAGTTCCTTCCATATGATGCTTTCTAATTGGATTAGATTAACTAATACATTGGATAACGTATATGAATACGTAATAGGGTAAACAAAATAACAAAAAAGAAAAAAAAGAAGAAGAAGGAAAGTAAGAAAAAAAAAAAAAAAGAATAGACAGAAAAAATATATAGAGTGAACATATTTACAAACGCACGTACGAGCTTACACGTATGCATATATTCGATTGTAATTTTCTGTTATTATGAATTACGAAACGTACATATCTATATATACATAGATATATACATACATAGAGCCGATTTGAAATCTTTAAGCTGATATTACTTGAACGATTTAGGCTAATACTTAAATGATTATGGAAAAATGTATTATATAATTCATCATTATGTATATTACAAAATATGTGCTCGTTTGATTCAGTTATTTATTTTTTGTTCTTTCTTTCTTTCTTTCTTTTTTTTTTTTTTTTTTTTTGTTTTTTTGTGTCCTTTTTCTCACCTATAAATCATCAAACCTTCTCTTTTATATCAGTAAACAAATATAGCATCTATATTATTTATAAAAACAATATGATACATATATCTATCGCATGGTCGTGTTCATCGATAATGGTTCGCGTTTACTAGTTACCATATCAAAAATTTTCTATACCACGTATGTTTTCTATATGTAGATTACTTTTCAACATTGCCCTTGTTTCGAAAAATAATAGGTTGCATAGATTGAGGAAATTAAAAAAGGAACTATGAAAAAAAAAAAAAAAAAAAAGAAGGAAAAAAAAAACAAATTTCGAAATACAATAGGTAAAAAGTTATCGTTGTTTATTGTGGCTGTGAATATTTTAGATGAAACATTCTAAAAATATTTTCAATTCCATTATTTGAACGAATAATAATCGTTCGTATTGATATTGATTTATATTATATTATTATAATGAATGAATATATTTATAATTTACCATTTGCAAATGGTTTTCGAAAAAAACTTAAAGATTATTACGATTACTTATATATATATACTTATATATATATATATATTGTTTTTCTTTTTTTTACATATTTGCTTTACATATTTAATCTCGTTTTCCCTCGATGAACGATTTAATTACTTTCGTTGTAATTTTATAGAGTTGTAGAAAAAAAACAAACGGGAAAAAAAAACAACATTTGTTAAATTTGTAATCGTCGTATTCTATATACACAGTGGTGATTCAAAAGTTTTTAGAACGTTCGAAATTTCTCAAATGCTTTTAAAATATATTAATCACTTTGAATTTTAATCTTTTACGAGACGATTACGAGGACTGCAATTAGTTTTATGATCTAATCGAAAAAATAAAAAGGATACAAAAAAAGAAAAACGAACGAAGGATTAGCATAAAGGAGTATGCGATGAAAAAAGAAAGAAAAAGAAAAAAAGAAGTAGAGAGACAAAAAAATGGAAAAATTATAGAAATAAATCCATCCTATAGAGATAGATTAGTGCACATGTTCGAAGAGAAAACAAGAAAAAAGATACGTAAGTATCGTTAAAGTAAGGGACAAAGAAAGGATTGTATTAAATTGTAACTTAGGAATAATCAAAGTGGTGGGGTTAGAAAAAGAGGGTGGACCAATGACGTCGACGATCCTATCGAGAATACTTCTCTTCGTGACAGTTGGTTCGATCGTTTCGACTCTTAATGCATTTTTGATCGTCATGCTCAGAACGCAATGGCCCTTGTTCAAGCTGTACACGTAACCGTACCGGCAGATGCAGTCGAAATGACCGGGCAGATTAATGCAGCTCTCGCCGTTCTCGTACGTGCAATTGTGAATCCCACGGGTACATTCGTTTACGTCGACGCATAGACCAAATCTCGAAGACCACTCGTAACCCGTTTCCGGGCACTCGCAGCTAACGTTTATTCGATTCGTTTTAAGGGAAAAGAAATCACGATTTTTTTCACGATCCAACAGGCACTCTCTGTGTCCTGTAAAAAAAGAAAAAAAAAAAAAAAAAAAAAAAAAAAAAAGAAATAAATCAATATCAGTTTAATCATTTTGAAACTAGGCAATAGAATGGATCTTTTTTTTTCTTTCTTTCTTCTCTTTATTTTTAAATCTGAGTTTACAAAAAAAAAAAAAAAAAAAGAAATCAAATCCTTAAGAAAGATGAACGAAAGGTGAGTTTGTCGAACGAGCTATTGTCGCAAAAGGAATTAATTCTCGGATAAATTATCATTTTAACGTTTAATGACAACAGGAGAAATAAAAAAAAAAAAAAAAAACAAAAGGTGGTTAATGTGATTGCTTTTCTTTTTTTTGTTTTTTGTTTTTTTTTCCATCATTCATAAGATCGTCAGATTCTTCGTCGATCTCCTCGTTGTTTTGTACGATATAATAGATTTGTATATATTTAATTGATTTAATTCATACACTTGTCTATTATTAATAAATGAAAAAGAAAACGAGATAGAGACAGAAGAAGAAAGAAAGAAAGAAATGAAAGAATATTTGTTTGATTCTGAATGTACCTGGAAAGTTTACATCGTAGCAAGGATTCTGATTCGACTGGAAACAATCTCTCATGTGCCAGATGTGCTTCATGGGGCAACAGTGATCTGGACAGAAACTGTAGAGAGCGCAGGCGAAAGGTTTTGCATCGTCGGCCCTTGGATCCTTATTACTTGGACCATATTCGTCGAGACAGTTAGCGAAATTGTCGCAGGATTCGCCAAAGTTGGCCAGTTCTTGAACACCCATCATTGTGTACCAACACATGTAATAACTGACGCTGGTACGCCATTGAAAACGTTCTAGGAAATGGAACGAAAGATCAGTCTAGTTTTCGATTTTCTTTTGTTATTTTTTTTTTTTTTTTAACTTCAAAGTTAGAAGACAAAATTTGAATGAACGCGACGACAAAGAGAACAAAATATTTTGTTCCTTTGATTGCGACATATGTAAATGTACAATATATACATTGAATAGATCGAACTGTTTCTAATGGGATGTAAAGAATCCAAAAAGTGAAATTCGCTTAAAAAGAAAAAAACAAAAAAAAAAAGAAGTCTCGAAAAAAGACTAATCGTACATTTTTTACAATTGTTCAGAAACTTTTAATTTATCCTTCATAATTAAGTCTGATTTATTAATATAATTCATATTTTGATTTTCTAATTAAAATTAATCAATGAACAGAATTAACGAAAGTCTTCGAGTATCGCATTTTATATCGAATTCTCTTTTTTTTTTTTTTTTTTTTTTTTTTTTTTCCTCGCATTTTTTTTTACGGGTGAAAGTCGAATTTTATTTATAACACAAAACGATCCCGATTATTCGTAACAAGATATTATATGTATATATATATATATATATATATATACATATATATAATATTCTCTTTTGGATAATGAGAATCTGATGAATTGGCAAAACTCTCGTCAGTAAAAGGAAAAAGTTTTCTCGTAACTTGCCGATTGGGCCTTGAAAGGGACGCATGGTTAGATTGTCCTGCCTCTGGGCCTCCACGCAGTCCCTTTGAACGTTGAGAATCTGCTCGGTATTGTTTGCCAGACTCCACTTCTGCTCTTTCATGACCGTGACGGTGTCGTCTTCGCGCCTCAGGCCAGTGAGCTTAATGATCCTTCCGAGATATTTCAAACACTCGACAAAGCTCGCCTGACAGTGTTTGCGTACCTCCCAGTGTACGGATCTCAATGTTGGATTCGGAAATTCCTCATACAAATGACTGCGAACTTCCTCGATGCTCTTGTAATAACGTCGATCATAATCCTTCAAACGAAGAAAAAGGGAAAAAGAAACAAAAAAAAAAAAAAAAAAAGAAAAAGAGAGAAAAAGATCAAAAAAAAAAAAAGGAAAGAAAAAAATAGAAAAATATGGAAAATAATAGATAACTCCTAGTAATTTGATCGATGTAGTTCAGAAAAAGAAAAGAAAGAAAGAAAGGAAGAAAGAAAAAAAAAATACAGTTCTTCCTTTTTTTTGTTTTTTTTTTTTTTTTTTGAAGTCTTTCTTATAATTTTACAGGAAAATCGAGTTCGAATCTTTTCGAACTATTACATTTAGAAATTGCTATATAGAATTGATGTATTAATGAAATTAATTTATCGATTCTTTGTATATATATATATATATATATATATATATATATATATATACATATATAGATAGATAGATATAGATATAGTTATATATAATACATGATTTATATTTGCAATAATTATTATATCAAATTAGAAATGATTATTTTTCCATTATAATTATGTATCAAGAAAAAAAGAGAAAGATTTTCACGAGTATAATCAAAATTATTACATATAGATTTCATCAATGTTACATTAATTAAATGAGATTATTTAATATTATATTTAAGATTAAACGATTTTGATATTTATCAAAATGATTTAGATATATATGTCAAAGAGGGAATCTTTCTCAAGACGTTTTAAGTTACGAAGAATTGTAAAGGAAAGTAGTAAGTGTAGCAGTAGTAGAGTATCTACGAGTAAAGTTCGTTTCAACTTTCACGAGTCCTTCTCTAATTAACAATTTCGAGTGGTTTGAATACAAGGCAAAGTTGTAGTACTTACCTTTCGTGACGTCTTTCCATAAAAGCGACTTAAACGAAATAGCTTATAGGAGACGCTACCTGAAACTTATGAGCTCGAATGAAGTACGCAACGTCCTTTATAACTTCCTTCGCGTCCCAGTTTGGTTCAGGAGACAGGGTAACATCGTCGTCAATGTCCGGTATATCAACTATACTTATATTATGTTGCATAATTTGTTCTGTCATTGGTATAGGACCAATTTCAATATTATCATCCGTTTTACTCTCCAATACGTCAATGTTAGTCGTAACAGTATCGACGTAATCAAAATATATCATAATTGTCATGAAAATTAATAAATATCTAATATTACGTGTATTCATCGTATGGGATTAGAACAAGGTTAGAAAATTGTTAACGTATAAGATATTACGTATTTTTGATCGTCACTTTTATCAACGATAAATGATAGAATTTATAAAAGAGTATCGAAGAAAGCAGGATAAGTATAGTATGGTATAATACATAATCACTATATTAAGTATCATGCATAGTATCAGGAGATTATATGTATGTATGTACTCTGTGATTGGAAGGGTACAGAATCAAGAGAAGATTTTAGATCATTTCTCGTATTTTCAGATTAGGATCTTGTTAAGATAGGATTTACATGTTTAAATAATATGAACCACGTTTAATGTATAAATTACGATTGAAATATCGTGAATGAAAAAAAAAAAGAAAAAAGAAAAAAAGAAAAAAATTGAAAATAAAAAAAAATATTTCGAATGTTTACGTCAATACTTTTTATACATTCTATTATAAATAATTTATTTATATTAATTTCTAATATATTTATATTAATTTCGTTTCAACTATATGTTCAATTATTTCGTTTGAAGGAATGCAAATTTGATTTGTTGAAACGGCAGATAGCTTAATGTAATTCTATATCGATTAACAGGACGAACTCAAATTTCTTTCTGATATATATTTATTTATTTTTCGATTAAACCATTTGAAACCAATGTGATCTGATATTTAATCGCAATGTTTTTATTTTTTGTCAATCCAGACAAATTTTATGAAAGTTTTATAACGGTAGGTCGAAATTCATTGAATAAAGATAAATCATCATAGTGTATATATATATATATATATATATATATATATATATATATATATATATATATCGTTTCTCGTTACTATCGTCGACGGTGTAATATAATCTTATACTTAGTTTATCGTCACGACAAAATAGTTGGCACTGATGTTCCATACTAATTTTATGAAAACAAAAATACGTTTTAATCTTTCATAATCGGGAAGCAAAGTTGCTTTTCTCGTATGTATATATATATATATATATATATATATATATATAAATAAATAAATAAATAAAAAGGAATAAAAAAAGGACTTAAGTATTATATTCCTTCCTTAATCCATACAGACAATACGAAGGATTAATGCATTTTGAGAATTTACCTTTTTTCTGTTTTATTTATCTTGAACAAAATTTTAACTTGCAATGGTGTTTTCTATTGTTTTATTTTCGTTTTGCTTTTTTTTTCTTTTTTCACATGAAAGATTATAAGTCAAAGATCATGTATTATAGAAAGAAAGAAAGAAAAAAAAAAAAAAATTATAGTCGCAGAGATTTCTTTGTCCTTGGAGAGAATCGTAAAGTTTTCGAATATTTGCGAGCTTAGATAAAATGGAAGATACGAAAAAGTAGAGCGAAAGCGGTTTAAGATGTAATATATGAAAAAAAAACAAAAAACCAAAAAAAAAAAAAAAGAAAAAAAGAAAAACAAGAAAGAAAGAAAGAGAGAAAGATATAATAAAAGAAATAAAAAAAAAAAAAATCTTTAAAAATGTTGGCTGGTTCATGGCCGAATAGAAATAAATTTTAATATCATTAAATAATACATATAAACAAAGTAAATTATTATTATTATTATTATTATTATTATTATTATTATTATTATTATTATAATATTCGCATGTAATATTACATATTACATTATTAATATAGATTTATATGATATACGATATATCGTGATTATAAATTATTATTTTTATTATTTTCATTGTTTATAATAATTTATTATAATAATAATAATGCGTTTACTCATTATATGTAATATTACAATTTACAATTTATTATTAGATTTAATATAAGAAATATATTCTATTTTCATATAAATATATATATATATATATATATATATATATATATATATATATATGTATGTATTATAGTTATGTCACTTATATATCGGATAATATCTAATGTTCTTTTTCTCTGGTGTCATCAGGAAGAAGATATGAAATTCTTCGGACAATAAAGTGCCCGTCATATCGTTAGACCGTCTAGCTCGAATTACGTGCAAAACCTTAATGCAATTTTCAAAAGAGAGGAGAAGGCAAGAAGTAAAAGGATAGGATGACGGTCAAACGCGATATACGTCGAAGTGATCCAAGATTAATTATCGCATTAAAAGGTACGGATAAGCTTGTATTAAAACGAGGTTGAAAGTTAGCTCGTCGATTAGCAAGTAAATAAAACGACGCTAAAGAGAGAAAACTTTAATTACTTGAGAATATCGATGAATGACTAAGGTATACGCATTCATTTTAAAACCGTATTTTAAATGTCATTAACTTTAATTTTTATTTATATGTTTGAACAAAAATGAGTAATTATTGCAAAAAAAGAAAAAAAGAAAAAAAGAAAAAAAGAAAAGAAAAGAAAAGAAAAAGAAGAAAAAAGAGAAAGACAAAAGATAATGATTATTAAGTATTCGCTGATAATGTCTAAAGTCGTGTGCGCTCGAAATATGATCGAAATGAATTTTTCATTTATTTATTTGCACGTGAATGAGTAATTGTTACAAAAATAAAAAAAAAAAAAGAAAAAAAAAAAAAAAGAAAAAAAAGAACGAAATAATAGTAAATTATTCGCCAATGATAAAATATCGAAGCGTAGAGAAAGGTCGATTATAATGAAAATATCACCGAATTGATTTTTTATTTATCCATCACGCGAACGAGTGATTATTACGAAGGAGGAATAAAAAAAGAAGAAAATAGAAAAAAAAAAAAACAAGGAAAAAGAAAAAATTAATCATCAAGTGCTTAGTTATTACAATATCATTAGAATTCAAAACGAAGGATAAATATTCGATTGGATTTTATTATTTCAATTATGAATCGTGAGCAAATTTATTTGTTACTTCGAAAGAAAATTCAAAAAAACAAATCATCTAACATTTTCATATCTTTGAAGAAAAATTATATATTATTTTTCGTTTGTCTTTGAAATACGCGAAAGAGGTTGCAGGGATGAATCATACAATGATGGACGCGTGATTACCCCAGAACACGAGATTTTAAATCTTCGCAGACTTATATGTATTTCGAAAGCTTGCTTGTAAAATGTTGCGGAAGGGTGGAAAAAGAGTTTTTGAAGATGGAGAAAAAGAAACGAGAGAAGGAGAATGAGAGAGAGAGAGAGAGAGAGAGAGAGAGAGAAAATATAAAAAGAAAAGAAAAAAACGTCGAGCGAAAGTTCAATGAAAGACTGTGAAAATAACTCGAAAGGGGAGTTCCAGGCGAATGACTTTTTCGTTCTTCGCGACTATTTTTGCAGTCTCATTTCCTAGGGTGTGTTCGGATCAACGAGATCCTTGTTTTGTACGCTATAAAAATAGACTTCCTTTAAAAATGACATTAGGAAGAATCGACCTAAAGCTATTTTACTGCAACTCGGGAAGGAAAAGAGTCGTTTTTATGTTATTTGAAAGAATGGAAAGAGGAATCCTAAGTATAATTAAATAAAATTAACTTATATATATATATATATATATATATATATATATATATAATAAAGGAGATAGATAGATAAAAAGAGAGAGAGAGAGAAAGAGAGAGAGAGAGAGAGAGAGAGAGAGAGAGAGAGAGAGAAAACTTGAAAATATCCTTTTTTCTTTCATCTCATAAAAATGAAAAAAGAAAAAAAAAAAGAAAAAAGAAAAAACCGAGAGAACCGGCTAATTAAACTTCGAAATTATCGATAAAATTTCTGGAGGAATAAATAACGATATGCGCGCGATAATGTTAATCGATGCGACGTAAAGTATCATTCATCGAAATCATAAGAAAATAGAAAAATGAAAGATTATATAGCTTTTAGGATTTAAGGGGAGGTGGGAGTTGGAAGGAGAGGGAGAGATAGAGAGAGAGAGAGAGAGAGAGAGA
>NC_062197.1:4222683-4230183 GCF_912470025.1 Vespa velutina | reverse complement strand
ATCGATGCGAACGGGTAAACAAGTGTGTGAAAGAGACAGTGAGAGAGAGAGAGACAGAGAAAGAGAGAGAGAGAGAGAGAGAGAGAGAGAGAGAGAGAGTAAGAGAAATTGAAATAGATCGTATAGAGAGACAGAGATAGATCGCAGAATGAAAAGTATCACCGAGATTTTACCGAGTCGTCGACGTTAACGAGTCGTTTAACGTTAAATCGTTAGAGATGCGAGGTTAACGTTTTAGGAAAGATACACGAACAAGGTAGAGGATCTTCCGTACATTGAACAAAGACGAAAGTTGGTAGTATTGGAATCCTGACATTGTTAAGTGGGATTCCGTAGTTATTAATTGGACTTGGAATTAATCCCACACCCGATGTTGGTGCGCGCCCTCAATACGAACCACCTGAAAACTTGA
Organism: Vespa velutina; assembly: GCF_912470025.1. Lineage (NCBI taxonomy): Eukaryota > Metazoa > Arthropoda > Insecta > Hymenoptera > Vespidae > Vespa > Vespa velutina. The sequence continues at coordinate 4,229,771 of NC_062197.1, read as the reverse complement.
TTAGTATTCCCTCGAGCGCCGCGAACACGCTGATGGTGAATTTCTGGGAATAGTTCGGTATCGATCTACGTACCTAGCACCCTATCTATCTCTCCCTCTCTTCCTCTCTCTCTCTCTCTCTCTCTCTCTCTCTCTCTTTCTATTTCTCCTTTCCTCTCTTCCTCCCTCCCCCTTTCTCTTTCTCTTTCTCTCTCTCTTTCATTATATGAAAGCTACTACTGCAAGAGTGAGAAAGAAAGATATAGGTAGAGAGAGAGAGAGAGAGAGAGAGAAAGATATATATATATATAGATAGATAGATAGATAGATAGCTAGATAGATAGATAAAATGAGTGCGAGAGTAGACGAGTGAAGCTTAAGGGTGGTTGAACGTACTGGCGACAAACAGCGAAGAAAATGCTCATGGAAGGGATGAGACAGCAGGATTTCCCACTTGTTATGCGTCTGGCAAATGAGACGAACGTTTTGTCGAAACTTATTCTATACATTCCTGATTTCAAGAAGTAAGAGAGATAGGAAAGCAAATAGAGAGAGAGAGAGAAAGAGAAAGATATATATATATATATATATATATATATGTGTATATATAACGATAGAACGAGACGTTTTTGAAGTAGCACCGTATTTGCATTTCATTTGGATGCCAGGCCGACTTTAGGGAGAAAACGAAGTGAGCTCTCGGCGAAAATAGATTTCTTCCTCTCTGATTACTTCCCAGACATACTCCATTAGTTTCCACGAAATTGAATACGGACCTAACCGTCCACCCTCCTTTTATCTCTTTGTTTAGAACGTTTCGAGATTTGCCAGATTTTCCGATCCCTTTCGCGAATTTCTTTTCTTTCCTTTCCTTTCTTTTCTTTTCTTTTTTTTTTTTTTTTTCAATCAATCGATATTTAAAGACTCCCTTCGAATCTTTTTTTCTTTTTTTTTCTTTCCCTCTCTCTCTCTCTCTCTCTCTCTCTCTCTCTATCTCTCTATCTATCTCTCTATCTATCTCTCTTTCTTTCGTTCCTACTTTTCGTTTCGTTTTGTTTCTTTTGTTCTATTTCTTTTCTTTTTTTTTTTTTTTTTTTTTTTTTTCACTTCACTTCTCTCTTCCTTTTTCATTTCTTTGATCGTTTCGCGCTTCGATGTTATCAGAAAGTTAGACGGGTACTAACATCAAAGCTGGCTTTTATCCTTCCTTGTTAATTTTCTTCGTACAATAAAAATCATCTTGCACCGGGGTTACAAACCCTCAAAGCTTCATTCCTTTCGTAATTATCCTGAGCTTCTTGTTAAGATCTACGCGTATGTAATTATATCTGCTAACAGTTCTCTCTCTCTCTCTCTCTCTCTCTTTCTCTTTCACATTTAACGTCTCGAAGAAATTCAACACCGTGGATGAGCGATTGCTAGGAAAAAGCTTTTACTCTCTCTCTCTCTCTCTCTCTCTCTCTTTCTCTCTCTCTATTTCTCTCTCTTTTTTTTTCTCTCTTTCTCTTTCTCTTTCTTTTTTTACAAGTCTGTCTTTGTTAAAGGTTCTCATTTAGCGATAGTACGTGAGCATTCCGCTGGTCCACTTTTATCGCCGCGAAAATGTTCGAAGGAAACGAATTGTTGGAATTTTAGAAGCTTACCCGCTACGTGATGTCTGCTCGTAATCGAGCAATCGATTCTTCTTGACCATTTCATCCAGGATTCTTCAATGATCCGTTTCAAGTACTTACCTATGGTTCATCGGTCAAAAGAATAATCTGTATTGTATTTTTCTTTAACATCTGTTTTCTTCGAATTCTACGATGAAGAAAAATATATATCCCGTGAAATAATACGATTGAATGTCTATAATGTACATTTAAGAGATTAATAATATTAAAATATTACCTTTAATGATATTTTATGGAATGAGTTAGGATGTTTAAGAAAATTTTGATATTATTTATTAGATGATTATTACGATATTATATTTAATATTAAATATTTTAATATTTTAATATTTTAATACTAAATATTCTATTATTCTCATTCGAATCGATCGTAGATATATATATATATATAAAATTTTTTAATTTTACTGTAACATCGATCAATCTCTAATAATTAATAAGTTTCTTAGTCAAAAAAATAATTCTTAATAATATTACATAAGTGTATACAAAAATTAAAAATTATTAAACAAAAAGAAAGAAACAAAAAGAATTATACATATAATAATTATTAAAACGTCTAACATTAATTATCTCAAATGGGAATATTTAAAAATTCTTTTACATATTACTATCAACGGTCTCCTTCTAATTTCTAATAATCAAGTTAAACAAATTAATAACTAACTCTATTGGATTTTCGAATCTCTAACTCTATATTTAAACTTGTAAAACCGCAAACAGTCATTGAAGAAGTTCACTCAAGGTTTTAGAACTGATCAGAAGTTAGGATGAAAATTTCTTAGAGACGACATCTTAAAGTAGTATAGTCAAGAGTTGAACGAGGATAGAAAATGTAAATGGTACGCTTCATTAGTGTTCTTAGCAATCGTCCTGTCAAGGACGCTCCTCTTCTCTTCTCATCTGTGAATATCCTTACTGGTAATCGTGCCTTACGTCTTCGACTATGTCACAAGGCGGTTCCTTCGAGATGGTTAATGAGAAAGAGAGAGATAGAAATGGATATATATATATATATATATATATATATATATATATATAGAGAGAGAGAAAGAGAGAGTAAGAATCCTTACCGCGGACGGAAATACGTAGCCGTCTCTCGGATGATTAAGATTTTCGTTAATCTCCTTAGCTCCGCAACATAGATCCTTCCACGTCGTAGTCATGCTTTTCTCAGGCTTTCGCAAGCTTCCGTAAGGCGATTTCATATCGCGATCGTACTGAGACGTTAACGAGTATCGCGTGTTACGCGTTTATGAGTAACGAGACGAGTTGAAAGTAAATTGCGAAATCGCGAGCTTCCCTCAAAGTTCTCTTTCTCTTGTATATGTGTGTGTGTGTATATGTGTATGTTTGTGTTCGTAAGAGAGAGAGAGAGAGAGAGAGAGAGAGAGAGAGAGAGAGAGAGAGAGAGAGGATTATGGAGTACTAATTACATGTACCGAGTATTTGAACAAGCATTTTCTAAGAGAACCGACATTTTCTTATTATTTCATATTCTTTAAGATCTATGGATCGTTATACTGAATTTCAATTTTGATAATGTTCTATATGAAACGTATATATATGTATTCCTTTCTAAAATAAACTTATTCTCTATATTTTCTTTATTGATTTTATATATATATATATATGCGTGTGTGCATTTGCGTGTGTATGTGTATGTGTATTTGTGTGTGTATATATATATATATATATATATATATATATGTGTGTGTGTGTGTGTATGTATAGGGAGGGAGAAAGAGAGAGACACATGTATTGATCTGTGCAGTACTTAATTACCCGTATCGATTATTTGAATAAGCTTATTTTCTATAAGAGTATCGACGTTTCCTTAATTTATCGTAATCGACATATTCTTTTAAAGGAAAACTTAATTAATTCGTTTATCGATTTTATAATAATAATGAGTGGAAAATTATTTTCATTTTTCTATAAAAAAAAAAAAAAGAAAAAAAGAGAAAAAAAGAAGAAAAAAAGAAAGGAAAAAAAAAGAAAGAAAGGAAAAAAGGAAAGAACGTATTTCATTATCGTTGCATCGTGTTATTTGTTTTTCGAATGTTAATTAAATTCCTGATAAGACGATTGATACTGGATGTGCCTTCTTATTCTTCTTCGTTTTACTTTTTGTTTATTATTCTTGATTCGTTGGATCTTTGATTTATTTTAATTCTATCATTTAATTCAGAAAACTATTCGATTATCTCTTCCTCTTTTCTTTGCATCTTTTTTCTCCTGTTTCTTTTTTTTTTTTTTTTTATTTATCTTTCTTTATTTCTTTTTCTTTTTTTTTTCTTTTTCTTTTTCTTCGGATTTTTTGTCACACTCCATAAGTATAATATAATACTTCACGAGGAAAGTATAACATGGAAATCACTCATGGTGGAATATCGATGGGCGTACCTAAGTACTTACTTACTTTCCGAGAACAGTTCGACGGAGTAAAATATGGAATATCCGATTCGCTCTGCCTACTTCATATCCTAGCAAGCGCCCTTTCTTTCGAGCTTTTAAATCGTTCGATAATGCAATTCCATTACGATTTTCTTTAGCGCTCGTTCGCTCACTCGGAGCTTGCATTCTCTACGGCAAAATTTCATTTTCTTCGACGTTCTCGTCATCCTTTCATGTAGAACGCTCGATCGTGGAAGACACGACTTCGATTTGATTCGATTCAATTCGGAAAGTAACGAAAAAGGGGATAAAAATAATTTCATATGCCTTAGTATGATAATTAAGGGTTATAACTCAATATATATATATATATATTTTTTTTCTTTTCTTTCGTTAAAAGTTATCCTCGAAACAAAAGAGATTAAAAATTTTTATTTGGGTAACAGATTGCCCATGACATTTTTCTATTTTTTTTTTTTTTTTTTTTTTTTTTTTTTTTTTTAGAAAAATTATTTATTTCCCTTTTGATTTATTTTTGTTATTTCATTAAATAGTACCGAGAGTGAGTCTTATGTATATATATATATATATATATATAAGATAAGTAATTTAATAATAATATTAGCAATACCAATTTATCAATAGTTCTTTAATTGAAAACTGAAATGAAATATAAATTGTCTAAAATTAAGAAATTTAATATAAATGGAGAGTTAAAATACTTTTATAAAATTTTGAAATTAGAAAGTGCTAATAGAATTTAATAAAATTTATTCAATTAAATTGGTTTTTTAATAAAATTATATATATATATATATATATATACACGTTATAAATAATTTAATAAAAAAATCTCTGATGATTTATTTGTTATTTTTCATCGTCTTATTTACAATATACATCATAATAATCTAATAATTCACCATTATTTTTTTTATATACTTAATGTTTTATAAAAATACATTTATATTTTCGATTATATTTTATCATATCTATTTATTGGTGAATTATTTAAAATTAAGAATTTTAATATAAAATATTTCGAGCGATACCGTTTTCCCTTAAATAATTCTCTCTTATATATTATATTATCTACACACACACACATACACGCATACACGCACGCACGCACTCATATAGAGTGAGACAGTTAACATATATACTTTGAATAACTCTGTTATGAAAAATTGTATCGCTATATATATACATATATTTTTATATGTGTGTGTGTGTGTGTGTGTGTGTATGTGTATGTGTACAGAAAAATGTATATAAATATATAATATATATAAATTTTCCTGTAAATACATAATCGTTTGTGCATAGACGGTTTCTTACTACTTTTCAAAGCGATTTCGAAAGTGGCCTCGAGAGAACATCCTATTCGTGGTAACGTGTATTACATATACGATATGTGTACATACACATAGATATACACATTGACCACATACATTGACCACATAAATCACGTTCATAGGCGAAGCCTCGGAGCTCTGCATCATGACTAACTGGCCCGTTTTCTGATTTACGATCTGAACTTCGTCCTCCGTCTTATCTTCGTACATATTTTCAAGGAAGAAAAAGGACAAAAAAGGAAAAAAAGAAAAAAAGAAAAAATAGAAAAAAGTAAGAAGAAGAGAAAAAAAGGAAGAAAGAAAAAGAGAAAAAGATAGAGAGAGATAGATAGATAGAGAGAGAGAGAGAGAGAGAGAGACAGACAAAGAGAGTGAAAGAGAGTGAGAAAGAGAGACGAAGAAAGAGACGGAGAGAGAGAGAGAGAGAGAGAGAGAGAAAAGAGGTAAGAGGGTGAGTTAGTATGGTTGCGAAGATGTTGTAGGGACGTTCGGAGCTTTATATAATGCGTATCCTTTCAAGCGCGAAGTAGTATAGACATGGAAAAGAGGATAGCCTCCTTTAAATGCTATACTTCACTCTCTTCCCCACTTCCAGTCCCTCCTTTCTACCTCCCTCTCTCTCTCTCTCTCTCTCTCTCACTCTCTCTCTATCTCCCTTTTTCTCGTTTCCTGAATTTTTTTTCTTTCCTTCTTTCTTCTATCCCTCTTTTTTCGATAAATATCTACTACTTTACTAATTAAAAAGATCGACTCTTTTGCTTAATTAAAAAAATGATAGCTTTAATTAGCATCGTGATAATCATCATTCGAACAGAAAAATATTATACCTATTAATCATCATATCATTATATTTATTTCTTAAGTTTACGCAGAAAGATATTTTTTTTTAATATTTCGCAATTTCTTTTCTTTTGCCTTCTTCTTTCTTTCTTTCTATTTTTTCTCTCTTTTTTTTCTTTTTTTTATTTTCTTTTTCTTTTTTTTTTTTTTTTTTTTTTTTTTTTCTTTGACAAAGATTAAAGAATCCAAGAGTTTTGTGAATAATCTTAGGCATATATGTATGCGTCAAATATCATCGTCGTTATCGTCATCGTCGACGTCGTCGTCGTCGTCGTCGTCGTCGTCGTCGTCGTCGTCGTCGTCGTCGTCGTCGTCGTAGTGACGTCAAAAAAAGAAGAAAATATACAAATACGAAGTATCTACGAAAAAGGAGAAGAGAAAAGAAGATATAGAGACGACATGATACACAAGAATAATCTTATCTTTATGCTAGCGTCTATCGTATATATACATACAAATTTACACATACAATATGTCTCTGTATATATACATATATATATATATATATATATATATATATATATATATATATATATATATATATATATATATATATATATATAGCGCTGTAATTAAAGGAAATTGTGTCAGGGTAGTGTCTTTCTCGTTGAATGCAGTCCCACGAAATAATAATGACGTTAGTATTCTCACCCTCTCGGCATCAGTTCTCTTTCCACGAAATAGTACTGCCTCGAGAGCCAACATGGATACGATCTAGCAGCTCATTCTCCTTCCTTCTCACCAATAGAATTCATTGAATTATGTATCGGAGAAGTCCGGGAAACGGGTGTTTGAACGTGGCAAAGTGATTAAACGAATTACTACGCGCTAACATTTCTTCATC
>NC_062197.1:4210183-4217683 GCF_912470025.1 Vespa velutina | reverse complement strand
CTTTTTTTTTTTTTTTTTTATCGTCCATCATCAAAGCTTAGTCGTCTTTTCTTCACGTAGATTTCCATGAAAAAGTGTACGTCGCCCCGTCGCGTTTTTTTTTCTTTTTTTTCTTTCTTTTTTTCTTTTTTTTTTTTTTTCATTTTCGCACGATGAGAGAACGTTTCGTCAATTTTTTTTTCTTTTTTTTTTTTTTTTATGATCAAAGAGACCCAAAGACGCGAGAAAGTTTATTATTTCACGAGAGTGGAACAGCTTCTCTCTTTCCCTTTTGAAGGAAAAGCTCGTTAGCATTTCACGCGTTACGCTAGTTGTTTTCTTAAACGCGAATTCGTGCTCTATCTTTCTAACTCGCGATGCATTTTAATCGGGAAAGAACCATCGGGACACGTCGCTCGATCGTTTAACGTGTTAAGCGCACGATGCATACCATGGAATAATTCTGGGAATAATAATACGAGAGTTTATATCAGAGAGCATTATAGTTCTCTTTCTAAAACATTTGTTTCCTTTTTTTTTTTCTTTTTCACATGTTTTACATGTTTGAAGCGATTATTAGGAAAATAATCGCTTGTGTACGTATAAACCTGATACGTACTGTAAGTACCTGTAAAATAATTATATATATATATATATGTATATGTGTGTGTGTGTGTGTATATATATTTTTTACCATTACATATATATATATATATATATATATATATATATATATATAATTCTCTTTGACATTGACAAATTAATCGTATTTACAAATCTACATTACATCGAAACGTAACGAAAGAACGACTTCAATTAAATTGAATAAATTTGTGCTGTTAAAAAAATAAAAAGAAAAAAAAAAAGAATTAGAAATAAAAAATAAAAAAGGATTAAAAAAAAAAGTAGGATAATTCTCAATGAAATTTATACGATTAACGATTTCAAGTTGTACTGAAGAATTATACATGACAGAGATAGAAATAAATTTGGTTAAAATTTTTTTTCATTTTCTCTTTTTTTATTTCCTTTTTTCTTTTCCTATCGCACCCTGTCCTCCCTCATCCTGTCCCCCCCCCCATTCGATCCGTTAAATACATTTAACTAGGTACCGATGGTAGGATAGATATTTAAACTATTTGTATCGAGCGTTGAGAAGTATCGGCCATCGAGACGGTTCTTCGCACGCCATTAACATTCGATCGGCACTATCTCGGGGATGTTGGGGGGGGGGGGGGGGGGAGTGAAAGATCGGGAGGGCTTGGGATAAGGGGTAGAGTGAGGTTGGGCAGGGAAAGATTAAATATTCATGAGAGCTTCGTACCGCGGTATTGGACCTAACACCGTACTCGAAACTCACCCTGCCCACTACTCTTCTACCCCTTTCTCCACTATTCCCTTCTGTCTCTCTCTTTCTCTCTCTCTCTCTCTCTCTCTCTTTCTCTCTCTCTCTCTACCACCTTAAGAGATTTCCAAAGTTTTATTGCATCGGTCGACTCTCGTGAAACACCACCGAACACTTTTAAGCGCATCGAGATGGCTTTCGACTCAGTTTGCGGCCTCAGACTTTTGCACTCTGAGCATTTGAACTTTCCTTTTATCAATACACAAGATGGCGGGCTAGGATAAATCGGATCTACTTCAGAAACAGGATAAATAGGATATTTATTCTAATACGGATATATTATTTTTGATTTCGTGTTAAAGTTATAGACGATCGTTTATAATTTATTTCTTATATAAAAAGGCAATTGATTGTTATATTTTTCTATGTATTATTGTGACAATTATATAATATTTACGAGAAAAATATTCTATTGATACTTGTGAGAACGAATAACAATGAATTAAAAAAAAAAAAAAAAGAAAAGAAAAGAAAAAAAAAGAAAAGAAACGACCGATAAATGATTAATAATAATTATTCGTAAAAGAATTTAATTAATTACGTATTACATAGTAAATATTAAACAATCAACTATGATCTTATCATAGAGAAATGAAAAATCTTTATATTGAATATTTAACCTTTATTCTTTATTTTTTTCCAAAAATGATTAGCTCGTCCAAATTCTGTTTAAACACATATAAAAATTTATTAACATATAAAATATCTATATGTATATATTGTGAGTATGAGAAATATATAAACACCATAGATTATGTAGTCCAAGTAGTTGTTGTTGTTGTTGTTGTTGTTGTTATTATTTTGATTATTTTTTTGTTCCTTTTTCTTGTATTTCTTTTTTTTCTTTTTTTTTTTTTTTTCTTTTTAACTAGACGCATAACTCCTCTCACCCGACAGATGTTTTTCGTGAGGCTGCAAATCCTGGTCAAAATTTGTGCCATATTTCTAACTCCTCCTATCCTTTCTCTACCGAGAGGAAACAAGGAACCGCCCGAAGCTTTTCCGTTGCGTTAACGTCATACCAGCATTATCAGCCACGAACATTCGCGTTGTTAAGTATATGTGAAATCTGTCTGATAAATTTTAGGATTAATGACGTAATAGATTTGAAAATTTTCTGCTATTCTCGAAAACATCCGAATTTTCTGACACACTTTATTAACGTTCATTCGTTCGTATGTTAAAGACTTTACAAGTTTATAATTAAGGCTGTACATTATCCTTGATTTTATAATGTTTTAAGCCATCAATGAGAACGGACGTTATTCTTGACCAATTTTAATGAGCAAAATCTCATTTTAAGGCTTTACATTATCTTTGATTTTTTAAATGGTTTTAAGCCATCAATGAGAACGGACGTTATTCTTGATCGATTTTGACGAACAAGGTCTCATTTTAAAGACAAAGATTTAATCTACGGCATCCTTCTGAAGGATTTTTTGACGAAGTTTCGTTGTTTTCTTTGAAAAATTTCATGTTAAAAAATGATATCTTTTAAGAATATCTTATGTACAAATAAAAAGTTGTATAGAGTGGATTAGTTCTATAGAGGCAATCGCGTAAACAAAGAAGTATTGAGAATTCTACGGATCACTGCAAGACGTATGTTATCATGAAAAAAAGATAGACGTATGAGAAATAAAAAAGTGTACGTTCACAGTCTACTAATACTACTTACTTTAACTCACACGGAACTAACTTTTATGTAGGTGTAAGAGGGGAATAACCAAACAAGCTTATATACCGATATAGTAGAGGAGGGGACAATGTTCCCCGTTCCATAGTTTATATATATATTGTTCATACCTGTCGTTGAAGTCACACGTTTCGAACGGAAGGTAGTGAACAGACCTAAAATTATAATTTCATCGAACCGGTATTTATATGTTCTTATATTTTCAATAATTTATTAACATATGCATATATATATATATATATACAAATTGGTTTTACAAGTTATTTAATTATTTTTTAAAATAAACAGTGAAGAATGAAGACTTTAAAAATTGTAATGTTACGAAATAATAATGTTAGAAAATTTATTTCACGTAATCAGTACGTATAAAGTGGATATGTTAAATTAAGAATTAAAAAAAAGAAATGTGTGATTAGCAAATAATAGCACTATTAAATTTAGATTTGTTGGATATAATAATCTATTCAATTAATGTGCTTTAATAATTATTTTAATAATAAATATATTTTTAGTTCATCAGAAACATCTAAGTATGTAACAAAGAGTATAAAACCGATTGGATCTACTGTAGATTCGAAAAAGGTAGAATTTTTTGCAAAATTAAACAACAAATGGTGGGATCGGAATGGTTATTTAGCTCTTCTTCATATTATGAATAATATTAGAGTACAGTTTGTACAAGATGGTTTAGCTAAAGCAGGCTTTATCAAAGATGATACAAATTTACCTTTAGAAGGAATAAAGATTGTGGATATTGGTTGTGGTGGAGGAATACTCTCTGAACCATTAGCTAAATTAGGAGCAGAAGTAACTGGAATAGATAATTCATTGGAACTGATAAATGTTGCAAAGGAACATGCCTCATTAGATTGTAATTTATCGGGAAGATTAAATTATATACAAACTACCATTGAAGAATTTGAAAAAGAAAATAAAGAGAAATATGATGCAGTGGTAGCTTCGGAAATTTTGGAACATGTATTTAATCAACAATTATTTATTAAAGTAAATACTTATTAATTTAAAACGGATTAACCATCATAACACAAAAGCTTCTTTATAATTTTTGATTTTTAATTATAAATTATTAGTCGTGTTCATCAATTATAAAACCTGGTGGATCATTGTTCGTTACTACCACAAATAAAACTTTACAATCTTGGTTGGCTGGAATTGTGGCAGAGTATATATTCAACATTTTAGCAATTGGAACAAATGAGTGGAACAAATTTATTTCGCCAGAAGAAGTTCAATGTTTCTTAGAAACTTGTAAGATACAGTATAGATTGATAAAATTATTATTTAGTTACAAATTTTTGATTGTATTATTTTAACAAAATATTTTCATATTATCATTAGGTGGTCTGAAGACAAAAATAATTCGTGGGATGATTTTTAATCTAATAAAATATGAATGGTGTTGGTCATCAAACGTTTCAATGGGCTATGCGCTTCATGCAATCAAACAGTGATAATCCAAAATTGTTCGTATAGTAATGTTTATTTGTTATAATATATAATATGTAATTTACAATAACAAAAATTTACTTTTTTAATATAATTTAGATGTATAATATGATTTCTATAACTATCTACATTTCTATTTACATTTATATATAATCAAATATATGTATTAAATCAGTTTTTAAGATATACAAGACCAATTTGTTTTTTAAATTCATCTCCTAATTTTCCAATTAATATAGATATATATATAATATATAATTATTATAATATAATAATATTATATAATATTATAATAATTATAAATATATAATAATTACATATAAAATATATATCTAAAATCTACTTATAAAAATATTTATACTTATTAAGTTAGAAAAGAATTTTATTTTGAGAGTTTATGATGAAACAATAGAATATCTTTTTAAAGGTAAATACGAACTGGAGTAGCTTGATAAGGCAATATTGCAATATTTATGAAATTTATTTTGTGCTTGACTTCTGATAAGGAAATAGCCACAGTATCACTTGGCAAATATACTTTAGTTGGATATCAAAAATTTGATACACATAAATATTAAAATTTCAAAACGATTAAAAAAACAATGCTTTTTGATAAAATTTCTTTATAAAATTATAAGTAGTTTTACATCGATTATAGCAATATATATGTGTATATTGTACACATGATATCCGTACAAAAAATTACAAAAAAAATAATGATAAACTATTCTTCAGTCTTTTATTCACGATATAATAAGAATGTAAATAAGACTAATGGAAAATAAATTAACAGCATATTAAAACCAATTATTATGACATATATAAAATTAATTAATTATATACGCGTGAAAGCAGTATAATCAAACAAATTTATACACGATAGAGGTTTAATTGAGGACAGCTTTCTAATTTATATTTATAATTTATATTTTATTCATACTTATTGTTAAAGTCACATACGCTTTTTGCATAAGATTATTGTGGACAGCTTGAATAAAATATATTACATTATTAATATTTTCACGACATTAATGCAGAACAGACGTTCTCGATTTCTTTTTTTTTAATTACCTTATTGCATTTTTTTAATTACCTTATCGTATTTGTGAAAATATTTAAAAGAATTTTTTATCAGAAATTTTATAATATCCGTTTATTGATATCCGTTGTAAATTTACATCGAAATGTATTTATATATCGTGGTCATTTAATAATATATATATATATATATATATATATATATATATATATATATATCATTTAATGAAATTAACATAATTGATATTGTTCTTCCGTATAATTGAATAATATTTATTCCGATAACGTTTAATCTCTCTAAGGGAATCTCTGATTATACAAAGGACAAAAAGAAAGTCGAACGTTTCGTCAACTTCGAAATTGATTTCTTAGCGTGGGTAGCACATGATTGCTACTTTCCAAGGGATTGCTTTTGTGGGACACGTTTGAAGATAAAAAGTCAGCAAGAGAGAGATAGATAGATCGACAGATTGAGATACAGAGAGAGAGAGAGAGAGAAAGAGAGAGAGAGAGAGAGAGAAAGAGAGAGAGAGAGAGAGAGAGGGATAGGGACGAAGGAGTAGTACGAATCAGAGAATTGTAAGAGAGAGAGAGAGAGAGAGAGAGAGGGAAAGAGAGATAAAAAGAGGGAAAGAAGAATAAGAGAATTCTAAATAGTGTCGTTTCGCATAAATAACAGACAGATTGGACATTAACCAAACTTAATGGCCGAAGGAAAAAAAAAACTTACTCGTTCGTGTCGGAATGAAACGTGAGTCTCGTTACATCGATTTACATTGCTCCTGTAGATCAATCTCAGTTAAGATACGAAGAATAAGGACAAAAGTACAGTTAAGATCGAGCGTCGTTAGACCATTTAAATGAGGACGAAAGATAGAAAGAAAGAAGGAAAGGAAAAAGAAAGATAAATAAACATGTTTTTCTCCATAGCTATTCTCGATTGTCCTTTTGAAAATCCTTCATACATTGTCGAGGTCACAATTTTCGTTTTCATCATAATCGAGTTTGACGGAAACACACACATACACACACATACATGCATACACATATAATCGAATATTATTATAATGTAATCGGATTAACATTTTAAGATGATTAACATTGATTTCCATAGAAATTCATTAAATAGTTATGTAGATCGTTCGATTTTTCGAAAAAATTTTTAAAACCTTTTTTGTCACATAAGTTTTCAATGTGATAAGATATAAATAGCATTCCACTCATGGTTTTATCTTTCTTCTTTAAACTGTTAAACTGTTTTCTATTTATTATTAAACTTGAGAATAAAATATATACAAAACAACAAGGATGTTTCTTTTTGAGATAAATATTTATATTTCTAACACACACACACACACACACACACATACATATATATATATATATTTACATATATATATATATATATATATATTTACATATATATATATATATATATATATATATATATATTTACATATATATATAGATAAGTTTGTTTATTAATAAAAAATTATAATATTGACATAGATGTCAACCACGTCGATTACGTATTTATCGATAATATCAATTTATATTGTCTTACTGTTTGAGTTATTTAAAACATCGGTGATTGACACGTAGCATTCAACGTGTTAAATAAACTATGAATCGATTTTGTCAAGACAAATATCATTTAAAAATATCTTATGTCCATTTTCACGATCGAATTTGATAAATATGTAAATGTAAAGACTATCTATAGACTTTATACGGGATGTGCTAGGGATTAGGACAGAGAAAGAAATTCTGAAGAAATAAAGGAATAAGAAAAATAAAAAAAAAAAAACAGAAAAGAAAAGAAAAGAAAAGAGAGAAAAATAATACAGAAGATCGTAATTTTCCTTTGGTGTATCAAATTCATATTGAACTGAAACTAAATTCTAGACGAAATGAA
>NC_062197.1:4195183-4200183 GCF_912470025.1 Vespa velutina | reverse complement strand
TTTTTCTATCTACTGTTTCAAACACTCAATTAAGATCCATTCTGTTTATCTATCTTGAAATATTAATAAAAAATATTTTTCTTTATTTGGTTAGTTATCTTTTGTTTGGTGATTTTTTCGATGAAAAAAAAAAAAAAAAACAAGAAAAGAAAACAAATTTCATGAAGATATTACACTTGCGTAATAAAGATTGATAAAAGATATCTAAATTTTATATCTCGTATTTGTGAAATATATCAGAGAGAGAGAGAGAGAGAGAGAGAGAGAGAGAGAGAGAGAGGAGAGTTTTTTGATTGATTAAACTTTATTATTGCTCAATGTTAATTAATTGTGATCATCTATCGTCGAAACGAATTTGCTATGTTCTATTATTTAGATATGATCTAAACTATTCTAAAAGGTTCCCTATAATTTCATATTGATAGAATTTTTCTATTAATCTTTTTCTATCTACTGTTTCAAACGCTCAATTAAGATCCATAAAAATTACTCCCATTATTTTTCCCTCGCTAACTACTAATTTCCATTTATTAACAACAGTTCGAATTGTCGCGTCGCACGAATATCATTTTTTAAAATCTGATTGGGCGTTCCGTCATAATACCATTAAGTTCTAAATACCCTTTTATTTACTTCTTCATCATTAATTCTAAGATTTTCTAATAGTTTCATAACATATTAATCGATCTGTAATCATTTGCTTTTTTTTCCCTTTATTATTTTTATAATCGGTATTATCATTGATGTTTTTCAATTTTCTGTATACTCTGGCAACAATTCTTCAAAAATTTATTTATTATTTCCACAAATTTCTCTTTTATCGCATATCAATTTTAATATATCAGTAGTTATTCTCTCTTTAGTTCCTTTTTTTGTTTTTCTTTTTTTTTTTTTTCTTTTTTTTTCGACAGCCTCGTAATAATTTTCATTTAAAATCCTTTATATTAATCATTACAAAGTTTTTTTTTTATATTAATCTATTTATCTTTAATAATATACATAATTTTTCTACTCGTACTCTTCGACTTGTCATTATTTATAGATTTTTATTAATACCTTTTATATAATGTATATAAAATTCATTAAGATTAGGAAACGTTATCTCTAACTCAAGAGTTTATTCAATAGAGATAGTGTTTAAATACACAAACGTACAAGTGTAAAATAATGAAAGGAGGAATGATGTGTTTAAATGGATAATTATCTACGTGTTTTTTTTTTCTTTTTTTTTTTTTTTTTTAATACGGAATAATATTTGTAAAGTATTCACGTCAAGACTATTCTATATTTGAAGCCGATGTTTCAGTATGATTTATATGTGACATCTTTAATGTTATAATGGATTTCAAAATTTATCTTTCTAAAATTTGACTAATTAAAAGGTTAACAGAATTGAATTTTAACGATGTATAAATTATTTTATTAACATTCCAATTAAAAATTTAAACGATTGGCGATTCAAACGAAAGAATTATGAAATACCATCAGAATCTATGTTTTTGAATATTATTGGCAATTTGGTTAACATGGATTGTAAGCTGATGCGCTAGTTGTGTTCGGAGAACAATCCTTTATGGACGATGATGGTATAATGATGTTACCGATCGATGACGATTATAAATTTGAAGTTATATTTTGCGTGCCTTTTTAACGAGTTTTTTGAAATGATTATAAATTTCAAAAAGTCGTATTGGATCTCGCAATTACCTAATAGTACGTTTTCTTGGATATTTTAACTATCATGGTATGCCATTCAAAGAACCAATTGAATTAATTGCATAGTTGCTATATCCTCAAAGATTACATGACCAGTGGGAGTACTATGTTGGTAAGGTCCTGGGATGTTTACTAACTTCGGTTGAATGTGTAGTATCGATGTTTTACAGGCTTACCAAACCATCTATGAACGTGCTGTGCACGCTGAAACTGATATTGATAAAGGGATTTGCAATTTATTTCTAATTACAATGGGATCTCAAGATATTGTTTTATATAAATAAATAAATTAGTTCCTTTATCAAATTCTTTTAAATTCATTAAAAGAATTTTTCATTTGATGGATGGCTATGTATATGCTGGATGCTCCAGTGATCCGAGAAGAGAGAGAGAGAGAGAGAGAGAGAGAGAAATAGTAATTGATAAGCAATTTGTTCAGGGAATGTTTAGGAAAAAAGAAAAAAAAAGAACAGGAAAAAAGAGTTATGTCGAAATGAAAAAAGACAAAAATAAAGAAAATAGTTAATTCGGTGACGTTTGTACTTCCTTTTTTTTCTCTCTCTCTCTCTCCTCTTTCCCTCCTCCCCCCATCCGTCTCTTTTTTCGTCGTTATTTTCCTTTTCTTTTTGGTTTTCTTCTTTTCTCTTTTTTCTTTTTTGTTTTTTTTTTTTTTTTTTGTTTTTTTTTTCTGTTTTTCCCTCCTCGACTTTCACCAAACGGTTCACATTCGTAACCGAGGCACATCTCGAAATCCTTTAATTATCGACTTCGTCGTCGTTACGCTACGTACAAAGAGATGACGTAGTTTCTTTTTCTCGTCTTTCTTATCTATGTGTGCCCTTCTCTCTCTCTCTCTCTCTCTCTCTCTCTCTCTCTCTCAATGTCGATATGTGTGTATATGTGTGTTTTTATCCTTTCTTTCTTTCGTCCATTCGTTCGTTCATTCGTTCATTCGTTCGTTCATTCGTTCTTTTAACGATCTCTCTACTATCTGCCGTTGGCATTTACCTTCTCTTTCTCTTTCTATCGAAAACTCTTCCGTGAAAAGTCTTCCCTTTGATATCGGGACTTTCCGAGATATTTTCAAGCCATTTTCTATGAGAAGATCGTGCTTTACGCCACGTATTCCCTAAGATTCTTCTCGTATTTTTCAATAAAAGGGGTTAGGGGTGGTTGAGAAGTTTTTCCTCCCTCTCTCTCTTCATCTTTCTTTCTTTCTCTCTCTCTCTCTCTCTCTCTCTCTTTCTCTCTGTTTCTCTCTTTGTCGTAGCGAAGAAACCGACACAGCAGCTGCACGAGCTATCCTAGTAAGCTTTCTTTCTCCTCCTCCTCCTCCTCCTCCTTCTACTCCTCCTCCACCTCCTCCTTCTCCACCTTCCCTTGTTCCTCTTCCTACTCCTTTTCGAATAAATCGTGCGAAGAGAAAAGGAGGAATGATAGAAACAGAAGGAAAAAAGAATAAAATTCGAGAGAGGGTTGACATTGTCGCAGAAGAAATAATATATCTTACGGAGTAAAGGTTGCATATATATGAGAGAGAGAGAGAGAGAGAGAGAGAGAGAGAAGACTACTCTTGCCATTTCTATACTCTCTCGATTTATCAATCTGTCTTTTGCTATCCGTTTTACGTCGCATTTCTTCTTAAAAAAAAAGAAAAAAGAAAGAACGAAAGAAAAGAAAAGAAGGAAGGAAATAGAATAGAATGGAACAAATACGTACGGAGAAAAAAAAAACTAAGGAATTATTTTTATGCGCCCAATTCAATTCAATCGAATTGTATTGGATTTTTTTCTTTTTTCTCATTTTTTTTTTCTTTTTTATTTTATTTTTTATTTCTAGATTATATATAAATGTTATATTCATTGACATATTTAAGATATATTACGGTATATATATATATATATATATATGTATTATACATTTTTTTTTTATTAAAATCTTTATATATTGTATATTAATGTAATATTTGTAATTAATTAAAATAAAATATATAATAATGTAAAAATAAAAACGAAAATTACTTTATATTTGCTCGTTTGATTTCGTTTCTATAAAAATTAAGTTAAAATTATATAAATAAATAAATTCATAGTCAAACTAAAAAGAGGGAAAGAGAGAGAGAGAAAGAGAGATACAATTAATATCGCTATACTTTCTTATTCCCTTTTTACTTACGATTAATCTCACTTGAAAATATTTGATGGAAGAAAATATAGATACGTACATTTTCCATTCTCGAATTCTCATCTTTCTACGTTTGATAGTTGAAAGTTTGTGATGGTTTGAAATACGTACGAAATCTAGTTGAAATCACAGACAAGATTGTTTGATGACTTTTAGTACATGAATACGAGTGATTATAGATTTTGTAAAAGTCAAAGTGTAATTTATTATCTACAATCTTAATTTTATCTGTTTATCAATTATAAAGAATTCTCTCTCGTTAGTTATTAATTTCACTTAAAAAAAGATATTTGAAAAAGAAAGATCTCTTGATAGTAATAATGTTTTTTTTTTCTTTTTTTTTTTTTTTTTTTTTTCAATATAATAAATTTCACGATAATAAATAAAGAAAAATGGTCGATGGAAGGGAAGTAATTAACGATAGTTAAAGAATAGACGAATTGAAATGATTAAGATAACAAAAGAATCGAAAAATGGAGTTTTCTTTTTTTTCTTTTCTTTTTTTTTTTTTTTTTTTTTTTTTTTAAGATGAGAGTAAAGAGATTAAGGAGATCGGCATGATGTAACGGATGTTGAATAATTTCAACGAAAATATTCGTTTCTATTAATTTCACCCAAAATTTTTTTGTTAATCGAATAACGAGTTTACGTTTACGATTCAACGATTTGAAAATCAAATTACAGATAGATTTCGTTGTATCATGCATCATGATGTTAATATTTCTACAATGTTATATCCCATTGTAATCTATAACATTGTAACGAAACGAACGTTTCTAACGATGAATAATATATATATACCTATATTATTTTCCTTGTTCCATTACGTTACTCCGCATTCTATTTCTCAATTATTTTCATCTTTGAATAGAACGATTATTTCGGATAAATCGATTCTGTTTATTGTTTACCATTATCCATTGTTATTATTTATTGAATTAGAAATTATACAATAACCATTTTGTATTATACCTTGTTAGAACGAATATAATTTCTCTATTAATTTTGATTGAAATCTTGCATAGCGATCGTTTTGCGTTATTATTGAGAAATTACAATTCTCTCTTTCTCTTTCTCTCTCTCTCTCTTTCTCTTTGTAA
>NC_062197.1:4170183-4190183 GCF_912470025.1 Vespa velutina | reverse complement strand
CCATCACATTCTCAATCCACCTTTCCTCTCCTCTCCTCTCAAATCGGATTTGACGATTCTTTGAATGAAATAAAATAAAATAAAATATAAAAAAAAAAAAATATATCAACAAAAAAAAAAAAAAAAAAGAAAAGAATATAAAGTAAAAAGGATCGACTATCCTTTCGTAATAATCGAAATTATTTCTAATCTTTTATAATTGTGAAAAAGTATATCACGAAAATGTATGATACTTTCTCCGATTAATTTGTAAATAATTAATTATTTCTTAGATCGAAGAAATTTACGATATATAGATCCACATATCTGTTTATTTAACATTGATGTAAATTTAGTCCAATTAAAAAAATGGGAAATTTTCGAGAATCATTTTGACAGAATTAATGTATCGTAAAACGTTGGATTGATTGATTATAATAATTTGGAAATCGCAATGCCTTTTTTTTCCTTTATCTTTCCTGTTTTTTTTTTTCATCCATAATGCGAGCGAAAAACAAACGCGCCATTTATTTATTTTGTTTTTTACCCTGTTATTTATTTCTCCTTTTGTTTATATAAAAATAAAATCATTTTAACGAGTTAAATTATTTTCCCTTTGATTAACGGATTAATAAAAAAAATTGATACATTGATATTACGTTTATACCAACGTATAAATGAAACATTTCATTCGCGTCAATTTGACCCATACATTTTTCGTATACATACACACACACACACACACACACACGCGCACGAACACAAACACACACACGTATACATTTTAGAATTAACATCACGATAGTGATTTAGTCTTTTTCCTTTTTTTCTTTTCTTTTTTGTTCCTTTTTTCCCCTTTTTCCCGTTTTACGTTACGACAAATAAAAATAAAAAAAAAAAAAAAAGAAAAACTAAAAGAAAAAGAAGTAATATAAAAAAGAATGAAATAAAGTACAACACACAAGAGTGGACGGGGGGAGATGGGGAGTGTGGGAGGGAGTTAAAGTGTAGGCATTAAAGATCTTTCAATTGGGAAGGAGATTCTTAGCTTGACGTTGGGATGGAAAAAAGTGGAGTAGAAAGAAAACTTCGTTAAGTCTGGCAATTTAAAGCGAAAAAAAAAAGGAAAAAGAACGAGATTGGACTCTGATAGGTTATACAGAGAGAATGAATGAGAGAGTGAAATAGAGAGATAGAGAGAGAGAGAGAGAGAGAGAGAGAGAGAGAAAGAAAGAGAATACGGTCAGATGAAGATAGTTTCGATTCGAACAAGCAAAGCAGAGAGAAATCCTCGTACTATTCGTTAGACAGAGATAGAAATACAGAAAGAGACATAGGACAGAGAAACGAAGAGAGAAAGAGAGATAGAGAGAGAGAGAGAGAGAGCCACGAAATGGCCGTTCGTTTTTGTCCTGCAACGAAAGGTTACGATAGCGATATACCACCTTATCCTTATCTTATATGCAACTCTCAAATACATAGGTATGTAACTGAATTCGTCGTATGTACATATATATATATATGTGTGTGTGGATAGTGAACTATGTAGTAACACACATAGAATATACAAGGTGTGTGCGTTCGGATCAGGATGGATTCTGTTCGACGGGAAGCTTCGTCACTGTAATCCAAAATTCACGGGGCATGGTCCTTTTCGATGGATGCAACCTGCAGAACGAGAACGAAAACGGGAACGGGAACGCGAATGAGAACGGGAACGGGAACGGGAACGAGAACGGGAACGGGAACGAGAACGAGAACGAACAGAACAGAACTCGAAGCGACACACTCGGCTGCTACTGTTGCCACTTCCGCTGTCGTTGCTGATGCCGGTGCTACTGGTGCTGCTGTTGTTGCTACTGCTGCGTATTCCCTTCTCCTTGTTTTGAATTTTATCCCGAAGCAGGGACATGATCGATCTATCGAACGAATCGAATTGATCGATCAATCGATCTATCGAACGAATCGATCGTCTCGTTCGTTTTCCATCCTTTTCCGAACGTTTTAACTCAGGGAATTGTGGCCCCTTTCATGTTTTCTACTACAACCCCATAGTTCTGAAGACGAATGATACACGTAAAACGAATCATAGGAATTTCGTTTCTCTCTATTCAATTTATTATTTCCCCCTTTTTCTCTATCCATTGGTCTGCCCACTCAAAACCCCCCGCCCCCTCCCATCTTCCCTCTTCCACCCACCATCATCGCCAATCCTTTCGTTCTCACGAGCGAAAAGGGGGAGAAAAAAAAGGAAAAGAAGAAAAAGAAAGTGAAGAAGAAGGAGAAGGAGAGGAGGAACAAGTGGAAGAAGAAGTTATTTTTATCTATTACGTTGACCGTCCCTTTTTAACCCACCTATCCTCTTTTCTATCTCCATTATCTCATTTTCTCGACGATTCTGTTCTATCTTTGATTCGGTCCACTTTCATCCGAGACAGAGAGAAGAATTCTTAGATTATGCCACGTTTATTCTTTTTGTTCTTCCTTTCTCTCTCTCTCTCTCTCTCTCTCCCTCCCTCCCTCCCTCTCTCCCTCTTTCTCTCTCTTTATTTTCACGATTCACATTCTCTTATGATATTCTAATAAATTAAAAATTTATTCGTATATTTATTGCCACCAAAATGTATTCTTATCTCGTGATGTAACCTTTTGATTCGTATCATCAAAATTAGAAATTCTCTTGAATGTAGGATAGAGTACAATATTCCGCCACATGGATATACATACGTACATACATATATACATGCATACATGCATACATACATACATACATACATATATACATACATACATACATACATACGTATATACACGTGTACGTAGAGCTAAAATTGCGAACGTCGAATGGTATCCACTTTGAGAAAATTGTTACGTTGCATAGGAAACGTGTACGAGTAGGTGGGTAATTGGAAAGGAGGTTTGCTATCTCTCTCTCTCTCTCTCTCTCTCTCTCTCTCTCTCTCTCTCTCTCTTGTAAACGCTTAATTACCTCTTTGTAAAGGTTTCTACGTGCTTCAATGGACGTCGCGAAGATCGCGTAAATCTCGTCAATTCTATTTTCGATGCACGACTTTACTCGGCATATGCATCGATGTTAAATATCCACCCTTCTATCGAGAGAATACGAATAGGATTATATCAGTAATGAACACGTTTTAAATTACAACATTCATCGGATGTTAAGCTTTGTAACATCGTTCGTCATTCGAATAATATTTATCTTTCTCTTTTTCTTTCTCTTCTTCTTCTTCTTCTTCTTCTTCTTTTTTGTTCCTCTTTTTCTTTTTCTCTTTCAAAGAAATACCATTGATCTTTCTTAGGACATAAAAGTGACAATTTAACGGATTATTTGGCATCATATAGCATCGCTTGTACACTTGTACGAAACGAAACGACATATCGATTCATATTCTCGTATCCAAATTATTATCCGTGTAATTTCTTGTAAATTTTATTTGACGACTATATCGTCGAGCGTATCTACGTATGTAAAATCGTTCGATAATAATCGATACGTTAGCGGTTTCCAAGCGTGCCCTGTAAAAAGCATAGAATTTTATTAGAAAGTATCACGGAAATGGAGGACTAGCTTTTTCTCTCTCTCTCTCTCTCTCTCTTTTTTTTTTGTTTCTTTTTCTTTTTTTTTTTTTTTCTTTTCTTTTATAACAGAAATCCATTGGAAATATTTCTGAACATATATATATATACATGCGTGTGTACGTGTATGTATGTGTGTGCGTGCGCGCACGTGTGTGTCGTTATTTTCGTGAATATGAATGTGAAACTAGTGTGAGTTCTTTTCTAAAAGAAAGAGAGAGAGAGGGAGAGAGAGAGAGAGAGAGAGAGAGATAGAGAGAGAGAGGGGCGGAACGAAGAATAACTTATCTGGGTTAGTTTTTTGTAAATTTCGTTTTTTTTTTTTTCAAGTTATTCCGAGATCTCAATTTTCTCTCAAGAATTTTACGATTCCGAACGTACAGTTAGAAAAACGTAATAACGTTTTATACCGCACAAACCGGTTATCAAAGTCGCTTCGTAAAACTTTACAAAATGGACGTTTCTATATAGTTCTCCATTCAACTACAATGACAACAACTTTTCCTTCTTCTTTCAAATGGTTATTCGATCGTCCATTGAAGAGAACAACTTCGTTTTACAACGGTGATAACTTGACACAATACGTATATCTATAAAAAAAAAAATTATATCCCTATGCGAAAAAAACAGTATCTATAATTTTTCATCTTTTTACATTTGAGATCATCTTTAATATAGATCTGTGATTAATTGTCCTTTTATATTCGTGAAATTAAATTCATGGTTGGGTGGGGACTGGGTGTTTAGGAGGTATTGGAGGGAAAAATAAAGAAGAAGAGAAAAAAGGAAGAAAAAAGCAAAATTTGTAAAATATCTAATATTAATAACAACAATAACAATAACGGAGATAAGACGAAGGAAAAAAATGATGACGGTAAAAAAGAAAAACCTCAATAATAATAATAATAATAATAATAATAATAATCGAGAATGAAAGGTAATCGTTTATTTAACAATAAAAAAAAAAAAGAAAAAAAAATAAAGAAGAAAAAAGGAGGGAAAAGGAAAAGCAGAAAAAGAAAAAAGAAAAAAAAAAGAAAAGAAATACGATACCTATACGAAAGCATTGATTAATTTAAAAGTTTCCTTTTTCCTATCGTATCGTAAATTTAAAAAACACGCTGCCAGATAAAGGGTCGACCAATATTAATTAATTCAAGTTTAAACTAGAGCGTGCCTATATATATATATATATATATATATATATATATATATATATATATATATATATATATAGGCACGCTCTATATATATATATATATACCTAGGTAAGTACTACATGCGGCTTTTATATAATCGACATTAAGCGTTTGAAAATACATAAGGGTGCATTAACGCGTTTATGACATTTAAAGAGGGTTCAATTAGTTTAAATTATTTTCAAGCTTTCCTTTTCCTTTTCTTTCTTTACATTTACGTGATATTAATAATTAAATAGAAACGAAATATCTTCGTTTGTTGAAAAGTATGTCGACCATCAATTTTCATAAGTATAACCCCTATTTAATAAATACTTTTTCTTTTTTTTTTTCACTATACAAACGTAAGGAAAAAGAAGAAGAAAAAAAAAACAAAAAAAAAAAACAAAAAAACAACAACAAAAATAAACAAAGTAATCATATCTATAGATATATTTTCAAAGATAAAGACGTACATACATATAAATAGTATATATATATCTATCTATCCTAACAATAATGAAAGTCTAAGGGATAGTAGCAGTATATTTTTTCTTTTCTTTTTTCTTTTTTTTTTTCCGTATAGAAAAGAATCGCGAGAAAGGGGTAGTGGCTGGGGGGCGGTGGGGGGGGGGGGGGGGGGGAGGAGTAAGGGAGGGAGAAAGAGGAAAGCCGCGAAATTCCAAGTAAGATATTTCTAAAAGCTGCGAGACATCTTTCTATTTCTCTCTCTCTCTCTCTCTCTCTCTCTCTCTCTGTCTCTCTCTCTCTTTTTCTCTTTTTGCGGATTGTATATTAAGACGAAATTGAAGCACGCTGAGTACCGGTGAAATCGTGCCGGAAACGCCGGAGACGCCGTTAAATTCCTTTTCTCCTTCCCTCCCACACGAAACTCGCCCCACCCTAAACCATCGTGAGCGAGCAAGCGAGCGGGCAGACTGGTTGTTGGGTAGGCGGATGGGTGAGTAGGTGGGTGGGTGGAAGAGGGCGCAAAAATTGCCGCTCGCAGCAGCTTAGCGAAATGACCGCGGACGTGAGCTATACGTAGGTACCTACCTACGTATTTCCATAAAGCGGAGACTTTTCTAGAATTTTTCAGGACGGCGAAACGTGGAAAGGGTTATTTTCTTTTCTAACCGAAACTCCGAGAACGAGAAAGGAAAGGAAAAGAAAGAGAAAGAGAGAGAGAGAGAGAGAGAGAGAGAGAGAGAAAGGGAAAGAGAGAAAAGATAAAGAGAAGCTTGTAACGTTTCGCTCAAGTGTTTGGAGGAAAAGGGGATGAAAGAGATGGGTTCCGGCTCGGTTGTCTCTCTCTCTCTCTCTCTCTCTTTCTCTCTCTCTCTTTCGCTCTTTCTTTTTCTCTAAGAAAATACTACAGCCGATGGAGGTACGGTCCGCCATTTTAAACGAAGACTTTAAC
The DNA here is from genome assembly GCF_912470025.1 of Vespa velutina. Classification (NCBI taxonomy): domain Eukaryota; kingdom Metazoa; phylum Arthropoda; class Insecta; order Hymenoptera; family Vespidae; genus Vespa; species Vespa velutina. The sequence goes on along the minus strand of NC_062197.1, from coordinate 4,184,009 downwards.
AACGCCATCCTCTACCATTTCGTAATTAAAAATGATAGGTTACTATCAAACTCTTCGTATTAAGTAAGATTAACTGGGAACGGTTTATTTGTCTAATCAAAAGTCATGTATTAAATGCAATTACTAAAAATAAATGAATTTTATTTCGTTTAGTAATTAATTATCGTCATTTTCGAAAAGTTCTCAATTTTTTTTTTTTTTTGTTTTATTTGTTTCTCGTGTTCTTTTTTAACAAGAAAAAGAAAGACAAAAAAAAGGCGAGAGAAAGTAGAAAAGAAAGAAGAATATCTTTTATTCGCGTTCTTTTTTTGTTTTTTTTTTTTGTTTTTTTGTTTAAAAAAAAAAAACGAAATTATATTTAACGATGCGATAATAATTATACGTTGTATAAGATAGATTAGATATAAAGATTTATTCGGGATGCAGTCATTTAAACATTTTGAAGATTTTATATTTAATAATTGCATAGAAAAAGTATTTATTTACATAAAAGATTGACGAGTTTCGTAATGGGGTTCGATCGAGTGAATACAAGAGCCGAAGAACGGCCATATTGAAGAGGCATTATTACGAGGCTCCTCGTAATATACTTCTGCTTTTAGATCGAAAATCGAACTTGGTGACGAGACGTCGAACACGCGATTATGCGGCGCCATTATCATGCCATCGGTACGGCGATTAGAAGACGGGAGTGACCGGCAATGCGTAAGTCGGGCACAAAATTCCGTTAAAAGATCCTTTGTTATATCGAACGCATTTCCCTTTTACCTTCACGAACCAATCACCCACCCTTCGTACATTAATGCGAGTTTATGCACGATAACGGACCTGCCATTTACCAGGAGCAAACCTTAAATATCTCATTTTCGATCGTTCCATCAAATTATTATTATTATTATTATTATTATTATTATTATTATTATCATCTTATTTTTCATTATTTTATTATCTTCATCGATTTTATTTTTTCATTATTACTTTTATTACTTTTATTTCCTTTCATTATTATCATTATCTTTCTTCTTTTTAATTTTTTATCGTTATCATCGTTGTTATTGCTTTTTGATAACTTTGAGAGTTGCGAGAACTCTTCTCTTCTCTTCTCTTTTCTCTTTTATACTTTTATACTTTTTTTTTTCTCTCCCTTTTTCTTTTCTTTCTTTTTCTCTCTTTTTCTTTTTTCTCTGGACAAATTTTTATTATCTCATTCGATTTCAAAGAATTCGAATTATCTCCAGATCATAAGTTACCTGCTATAGATATATAAAATGTTTAAGCGAGTTAATGAAACGATAATATGCGTTAATAGATTTGTATCATCGGCATAAAACACGCAAGCATATACTGACACGAGAATTTAAATTAGTTTATGTGTAGTAGTAGTAGTAGTAATCATATTTATAGAGAGAAAAAGTAACTTAGAAAAAGTTACAACGTTACTCGAAGGAAATGTTCTATTTTGCAAGTAGTCATGGATTGCGTCATAGTCAGACGGAATTCTAGATACTGTCTGACAAAGTTTAACTATCTAGTAAGTAAGGTCGAAGTAAGACTACTACTAGTAGTAGTAATACTACTACTATTACATTACAACTACTACTTTTCGAACTATCATCTTAACATTTCAAACTCGATTCAAGGAATTGTATGATATCGTCATACTAGTTTTCCTTGTAGGAAAAGAGAGAGAGAGACAGAGAGAAGGAGAGAGAGAGAGAGAGAGAGAGAGAGAGAGAGAGAGAGCAACGTCCAGTCGAATGAAAGTGTACTACTACATATTTCATATAATTCTTCAATTTTTTTTAGAAATGACATTCTCATCTAACCAACTGTATAAATATATATATATATATATATCAAATAGAGTTACCACCTTTCAAATGTTATTAATTATCGATCGATAAATTTGAAGGAATTTAGAAAAAGAAAAAAAAAAGAGAAAAAATCAAAGATAAACCATAGACACGTATGTACGTATGTATTTATGCATACAGAACGATATAATGCCGGCTCGTTTCTAGGCCGACATTAGAGTTTACTTGGCGTCCATACCAGTGGCGTGTTACCTGTCTAGAGTTAATTAACTTAATTAATGGATTGGCCACCCTGTCAGAGTTTACTCAGTGCTGCCTGGCTCAAGTAGGTACCTAGAGAAACCGGCAACAAACATCAAAGATAAATCGTCTGAGTTCAAGGAGAGAGAGAAGGCTTATTGATGAACATGTTTTCACGAGGCCGTATTGTTAATCTCATAACATTAACAATGAAACAATGCAAAACACTAATGTTTTATAATTTATATATTATGTTTCATAATTTATGTATTTATATACCATCTATATATTGTTAAAATGGTATAAATATATATATATATATATATGTAAAGTCATTAAACTAATTTCGTTAAAGGGATGAGAAGAACAAAAAGAGGAAATAAAAAAAGGAAAGAAAAAAAAAAAAAAAAGAAAAGAAAGCAAAAACCTTCGAACACGTGACGTAAATTTTCAGAAGAAAATGGATTCGTTAGTTGGATTAAGGAAAAAAAGAGAAAAGAAAAAAGAAACAAAAAAAAAAAATAAAAAAAAGAGAGAGAGAGAGAGAGAGAGAGAGAGAGAAAGGAAAAGAAATTAATATAAAACGAGATTCCCTTTAGAGAAAATTTTTCCTCTTGATTTTGCAACCCCCCCCCCCCCCCCGGAGAGATAATAATACTGCTTTCGAATGGAAAAAGTTGTGCCGCGGTGGACCGAGCTATCGGCGATCCCGTTTTACGTAATTGCCGGCTCAAAGGAGGTAAGAACTGGCTCGGCTTTCGTAACCTTATTCTTCCTGCGAAAATTGCATTTCTACTCATCTTCAGTCGGATACAGTCGGAGGTAAGGGATCCAAAGGGATTTCGTCCTAAGCGTGCCATAAATCGAAAGTTTTCTACTTCCCGCAATCGTACGCCAAATCGGATTATGAAATTGAATAGTCTCGGTCCGTCTCTGAGAATAGAACGAAGAAAAAGAAGCTTTAGCAAGAGAGAAAGAGAAAGAACGAAAGAGAGAGAGAGAGAGAAAGAGAGAGAGAGAGAGAGAGGGAAAAAAAGAAAAAGAGTAAAAGGTTTGCCTTCCGGCTCTTCCTTCTCTCTCCCTTGGAGTTTACCTTTTTCTTTTTCTTCCTTTTATTTGTCCTTGAATTCCTGTATTTAATGTCTGCCTCGTATCTAGCAAGTGGACGGGGACCTTTTTAAAACAACGAAAAATAAAAGAGAAAGAAAAGAAAAGAAACGAAAAGTAAAGAAAGAAAGAAAGAAAGAAAGAAAGAAAGAAAGAAAGAAAGAAAAAATTTAATGAGTTTACTATGTCGACTAAGTTTGGAAGATAATCATCGGTTTCTCTCTCTTTCTCTCTCTCTCTCTCTCTCTTTCTTTCTCTCTCTCGCTTTCTCTTAACAACAATTATCTCACATTGCTACCTTTATCTCTCAGGTAATCTCGGTGTAAAGAACTTGTCAAAAAAAAAAAAAAAAAAAAAAAAAAAAGAAAAAAAAGAAAATAGAAAAAAAGAAAAAGAAAAAATATAATAAAAAAGAAAAGAAAACGAAGCACAACGAAAAAAAAATTAGATAGATACTAAGGGCACACACAGGTTCGAATGAACGCATCCCCGATAAATATAGAATGGCTGTGAAGGGTGTTTGTAGGATAGTTGTACCGGTATTGTGTATCGATTTCCATTTCAAATCAAATGCAATTGCAGTGCTTATCGGGTGCCCGTTGTCTCAGGCCATGTCAAGTTGTATGGCAATGTATTTGCATAGATAGGATTCGAACTGAAGTAAGGCCACGTTCGAGAGATTCGATCCATATGCCACCGCGTGAACTATTTCTCCTATTGATTCGATCGAAAACTATTCTCAATCGTGTTGAATAAATATACGTTTCCCTCCCTCCCTCTCTCTCTCTCTCTCTTCCACCCTCTCTCTCTCTCTCTCTCTCTCTTTCTCTCTATCTATCTCTCTCTTTCTTTCTCTCTCTTTCTCTCTCTCTCTCTCTATATATATATACATATATATATATATATGTATATGTGTCTAAATATTCGTAATATATATATACATATATTTTATCTATATATGTAGATATGTATATATATATATATATATATATATATATATGTATATAAATACATATGCATCTTCAGTAACGATCAATGATTATTGTATTTACTGTGGTTTCCTTTGAAGCAACCAAACAGCTAGGATCCCATTGTTCACATGATATTCACTGGAACTATCGTTCAATATAGACACCCATAGAAATCACCAAATGTTCTCTCATTTTGGTTTATCTATTTATGTTAGATTCTAGTTCCTTCTAACATGGTTTCTGCTTTGGTACTGGCATTAGTACGTGCCATGCATTCTCCATTCCTGAGAACGCTTAATTGATCGTTAACTCGACGATCCTGCGTTAATGAACGGCAGAATGGATAGGAAACTATGAGTAAATTTCTAGAAGGGCTATCGTCTCGGAAAGATGAATCAATCTAAATATATCTATGATATATATATATATATATATATATATACATATGTAGATATAATAAGTTATATATGGTAATAATTATAAATGTCTTATTTAAGTTTTTTCTTCTTCTATTGTTTTTCTTTTCTTAGTAACATAAGAAACATAATTCGATTTTCTATACATCCATCTCATTTAATTACATATGAAATTTATATTGATCTATATACATATACATACATACATACATATATATATATATATATATATATATACAGCTATATCATTTGCAAATTCGATTTCAAATAGCTAAATATTATCTAGAGTACTTGCATAGAGAGACAGAAAGAGAGAGAGAGAGAGAGAGAGAGAGAGAGAGAGAGAGGAGAGAAATATTTGTTCAGAATCATATCAATGTTATCAGGAAATAAATAGTGAGCGTATATAATAATCGATAATACATGTATAGGTATCGAGCACATTGCCACGGCTTTATTGCATTCCAGGATAGCTAGAGATATATCTGAAACTAATCCATGCTCCGTTTCTCGCGTATATCATGATCGAGGATCGGTACACCTACACGTATTTAATGTCCACGCGATTACGGGACAAACCGTTGTTTACTATCGGCTTCATTCACGCAAGCCATTCTGCAAAATTCGATCATATATATATATATATATACATATATATTTCATCAGCCAAATTTATTATTTCTTTCAAAAATAATTTAACACTATCTGGTATATGTATATCAGGAATTTCATTTATAGTTATAACGTAGATATATACATACATACATACATACATAGATCTATTATTTCGTAGATACATATATCTATCGTTTCTAATATTTTTAATAATGTAGATATAAATATTATATTTATACTCGTATCTTTTTATCCTATCCAAAAGAATATCTATTTCTCGTCCGTTGAATTTTTTTTTTTTATTCCCTACGCGTGTGTATCAATATTATTATTATTATTATTATTATTATTATTATTTTCTGTTTCTTTTTTTACATGAAAAAAAAAAAAAAAAAAAAAAAAAAAAAAAAAACAAGAAAATAAAACATTCGATTCGCCGAGTCACGATATATATATTGGAGAATTTCATTTTCGTCCTACTGTTTAATCGGACGCAATTTAGCTTGAAACGCGATACGCGATGGAATCCTTACGGAGGTGAATTCACAGATTACCAGGAAGGAATTTAATTTCGTTCGATCGGATCAGATCGATTCGCGAAAACGTCCACGTAAACTGGCAACAGGATCATCACAGTAGTAGTAGTAGTAGTAGTAGTGGTAGTAGTAGTAGTAGTAGTAGTAGTAGTAGTAGTAGTAAGGGAAATAGTGGGGTGGGAGGGGTTGTTAGGGGGACGGGTGGGAAAGGCATACGAAATTAATGGTTATTCGAAAATCGCTGAGAACTTCAATATTCCTCCAGTAAAATACTGATCTCTAAATCCATTGAAAATTAGAACGAGTTGCTTTGAAATCTAAACAAAAGTGCATACGTATAGTATCGATTCTATGCCGTATCGTGTTTTGTGTTTTACCACATCGTGTATCGTACTAATTAAAGATTACGAGAGAAAAGATTTCAAATGATAAAAGAGAGACAGAGACAAAGACAGAGAAAAATAGAGAGAGAGAGAGAAAGAGAGGGACAGAAAAAAAGAGAAAGAGATCGAGAGATCGAGAAATCAGGAGAGAGACAGGAAGAGAGAAAGAGAAAGAGAGAGAAAGATGGAAGATAGATATTCCAAGGCTCATTTGCCACATCTGTCAAAAATGGTACGGCTCTTAAGGGAGAATCACATTTTAACGAAAATAACCAAAGAAAGAGGGAAAGAATGAAAATAAGGATGTTTCCCCTTAAGTACGGTGGATACTGTAAACAGAAATATACATGGTTACGTAACTACTACGGTAGGAGACCGCAACTAAACGTAAAAGAACAAATGTGAAAATAAAAATGCAAACTTGGCGATCGTCCCCGAGTGTGCGATAGGGGAGAAAGAAGAAGAAAAAGAAGAAAAAAAAGGAAAGAAAAAACAAAAAAAAAAAAAAAAAAAGAAAGAACCTTCGAGTGGAAAGCTCGAAAGGCTCTCGGTCTCGATTTCCTTGGTAAATTAAATTTATTTACCTTGGAGGAAAACGATTTTGAGAAAGACAAACAGACGGACGAACGGACAAAGTGAAAGAGAGAGAGAGAGAGAGAGAGAGAAACCGTATTCGTTGGACTACATTTATATCATCCTGAAAATAATTCTCCGACGTTGCTCGTAGATGATGTCACGTAACTCTCTTTCTAGCTTCAAAAACTGGAAAGTCAAATAGGCAATGGGTGGAAAGAGAAAAGGAGAAGGGGCGATAGTAAGGGAGGAAGGGAGTTTAAGGTATGACGATGATGCTATATAAGAATGGTATATAGTAAAGTCTAGAAATGAGGAGGGAGAAGGATAGGTAAAAGGGTGGAATTTAGAAGGGGATGTAAGCTCTTGAATGCAAGCTTTTTACTTTCCGAGAGATCTGAATCTTCTCTGTGCAACCACTCCGTGAACGTACAAAACGCGCTCGTGTTCAAATGTGTCCCGACTTTTATATATTTTCTTTCTTCCCCTCCTCCTCCTCCTCCTCCTTTTCCTTCTTCGTTTTTTCTTTTTCTTTTCCTTTCTCTTTTTAGTTCTTAAACCATTTTAGTTTTCTATCCGTCAGCCCGTTCCACGTGATATTTCCAAGATCCGCCATTATTTCCATGCATGGGTATTCCTATTCTTAGCACGGCCTGCTTTTCAGCCAGCGTGTACTTAATGTCCATAATCGGTTTTGCTTGAGATTCTTCTGCCAATGGTTTTGCTTTGCTCTGCTCTGCTCTGCTCTGCTCTGCTTTGCTTTGCTTCGCTTTGCTTCGCTTTGCTTTGATTCGCTTGCTTGCTAGTTTCATAGCAGGCTAGCTAGCTCTGGCTAGCTAGTTTGCTTGCTTGCTCGCTTGCTTGCTTGTTTCCTTGCTCGCTCGCTCGAACGATCTATAAAGAAACGTTTCTTTTGTTAAGGTGACATTCGCTTGATCCGTTTGCAATAAAAAAAAAAAAAAAAGAAAAAAAAATTTTTATTCTACGAACAAACGCATTTCAATTATGGAATGAGTTATTATCAATGTCCAATTAACGATTGGAGATAAATTTCTTCAAAAAAAAAAAAAAAAAAAAAAAAAAAAAAAAAAAAAAAAAATACTATGTATATATATATATACACATATATATTACATTGATTGAAATTATATAAATCAGATTAATAAATCGTATATGTCACTTTAAGTAATAATTTTATTAACGATAAATCGTATAATAGATATCTTTGTACGTACTGATTTATTTATTGCACGGTTAATTATTTAGATCAATAAATTATACGAAATGATAAAACTTGAATTTCTCTCTCTCTCTCTCTCTTTTTTCTCTCTCATTCTATCTACCATGCTGAGAAAATATCATATTTATTAAATTGCTCGACAAATGTCAACGTTATATATTTATAAGAAATACTAAATTTCGAAGCAAAAAGTATCATGCGTACGTGTACAAGTATATACAAATACGTACATACATAAATACATAAATATATACATATATATAAATATATATATATATATATATATATATATATATGTATATATATAAATATGTACATACATACTTTATTACATTGATGTCGATGAATCGAAACGCGCGTAGTTTTAGGTGTTCCTCAGGGAACGCGTAACAAGGCTGGTTCCGTAAAACGATCGATGTAATCGTTCCCAAGGGAATAGCACGGGAAAGTGGTAAAGGAAATAAGAGCGTGCAGTAGAGAGGTAGGAAGGGGGTTGTAAAGGGAATTAAAGGGGAAGTGGGAGAGGGAAAGGCTGATGTTGTAGAAACCATAAGGCGTTCTAGATGCCGTGAAAGTGAATGGGTGGTGGTGATGGTGGTGGTGGTGATGATGATACTGGGTGGTGGGTGGAGGTGGGAGGGGGGCGGGAAAGAAGGCACACACTGAGAGATTCTTTGGAATAGGTTGCTTTCTATGATGAGGTGAGGTGAGGTGAGGTGAACTAAGATATGGTGAGGTGAGTGGTGGTGAGATGAGGTGAGGTGAGGTGAGGAAGTGATTTTTAAAGTGGCGATTCCTGGCCACCACCATCTCTTTTCTTCAGAATGTTCCTCTCTTTCTTTCTCTCTCTCTCTCTCTCTCTATATATATATATATATATATCCCAAGGCTCTCCTTCTTTCCACTCCCTTCTCCCTCCCCCTCCACCTTCCTTAACTCCCCCCAGACATCCCTTGGATGCCACCTTACTTGAAATATCGCCGTGACTAGACGCGAATCCGTCTACCATAAATAACAATCACGAGATTCCTACGACGTCATAGAATGTTTCCTGACCTCTCTTTTACTATCCTTCTTCGTCTTTTCTCTTTCTTTTCTTTCTTTCTTCTTGATTTCTTTTTCTTCATCGTATTCTTCATCTTCTTTCTTCTTCGACATCAAAGTTCTATCTATAGCTCTGTGTATACTTTATTTTCATTCTTTTTCTTATCGATAACATTAAAATGATATCTTCGATTTTTATTCTCCTGCTTGTTTTGATATCATACGAATATTTTGTATTCCATTCTATTTTTATCCCCATGATATGTAGTTTATCAAACGGAATTGTCATTTTATATCGTTAGTTGAAAAATTCACGAGGCAAATATTTATATTTTGTTTTGTAATTGTAATTATTATTATTATTATTTTTTTTTAATATTGTTAATATTAATAATATTAATACATATATATATATATATATATATATATATATATATGTATGTATGTACAAACATGTTTAATAGATAATTAAAAAATTTCGAATAATTATTAAATATAATCTCGTAGTTTACAAATATTTCTATATATAAAAATATATGTATATATATATATATATATATATATATATATATGTTCTTATATATTAATATTTAATAGATGTTTTTAATTTTTATTAATTAATTCTAGATCTCACTTATATACTAAAATTTTCCATTAATAATTATTATTAAATACATTCTAGAGAATAAAGATTATGTTAAAATATAATATATATGTGTATGTTGATTTAATTTTTTAAACCTTCGATTTTAATCATTTGTCATATCTTGAATAAACTATATAGACAAATAATATTGTCTTGAACGATTCCGACGTTCGTAGGAATACTTTCGAGCATGAATGCGTCGTAAGTTAATGCTTTATCTTCTCCTCTTCTCTGTTTATCAACTTCTTTCTTTAGTCTCAGTGAAAGCACTGAAAAGGACTGACGTAGGCAGCTTCGTCGAAAATTACTCCGAATCGATTAGAGGATAAGGGATGGTACATTAATCATTTTGACGAGACATTTCCCTCGTGTCGCGTCACGAAAACTTTGATTATTATTATTGTTCTTGCTATTATTATTGCTTGATACGTGTTAATGTATACGCGATATGCAATTTACTATATAAATAAGTAAATAAATAAATAAATACATTCATCTATTTCGAAGGATTAAATGAAAAGTAATCTTCATTTGAATTATCCAATCCATTTCGAAACGTTGCAATTACATTTGATATAACATTACATTGTATTCTCGACTTATTATAAATTATCATTAAACAGAATACAATGATAAATTCTTAATATTTATAATCATTGAAGGAAGCAATTATGTATTTGAATATAAATTACATATCCATAGGTATAAAATTAATTTGAAAATATTTCAATAATTTATAATTATCTATATAATTATATACTTTTTATTTTATATATGTATATATTTTATTTTATATATATATATATAAATTATAATTGAAGTACTGGAAAATACTATATATAACTACGTATATAAAGAAAAGACTGAACTTTGTATTATTTCGAACGTCGAAATTTTCGTCTTTGTGGAAGCTGATATCTCTCTCTCTCTCTCTCTCTCTCTCTCTCTTTTTCTTTCTCTTTATCTCTTTCTATCGTTATCATTGCTTAAAAAAGAGGCATGTAAATTCGACCCCTTTTCCCAAGCGGTAATCCACGAACCCATTAAAAGCTGGGCTTTCGCATTTCGTGCAAAATATCTGTGGGGAAGATACGATGATGATGGTTGTAGTGGTGGTAGTAATGGTTTTGGTGGGAGGCGAAAAGGAGGGTGCTCTCGAATAAAAGGTAAAGTGAGCAGCGTTTCCAGTCAATAAATAGTTTCACGGTAGAACGAAGCTGCGAGACGTTGAAAAACACTGACTTTTCGAGACGGCCAATCAACGAACTTTTGGCAAATCATGGAGAAAAAAGGGAAATGGAAGATTCGTCAAAGAAAGGACTTTAATGAGGATATCTCGTAGCTTGACGGCCCTATTGTAAAGGACTATCCAAAAGAATTAGCGGGTGCGATCACTGAAAAGGAATTATTTCGTTCCATTTGAGAAGAATCCTTTTACTTTTCTCTCCGTGAAGAGATTGTGACTTTTAAGACGAGGCGCGTTATCCTCACAAGACAGTATAAATGAAAATGCTTTGAAATTTCTCGATTCAATTAATCATTCGAATCGTTCTACGTACTTTCGTAGAGAAAAAGAAAAAGGAAAAAAGGAAAAAAAAAAAAGAAAGAGAAAAGAAAAAAACACAAAGCAGAAAAAATTATATAACACAATATTCAAATCGATCCTCTTTTGATCTTGTTAATTTTTTTTACCTTTGTCCTTTTATTTTGTTGTTTTTATTTTTTTTTTCGAACAATTGAAACAATTAGAGAAATAATATCATTCCAAATTGTCAAGTATTACAAAGAAATGATTTCGTACGAAAAATATCATTATATTTCATTTTCTATCCTATCGGCCATTTCTGCGTAATAATAATTAAATAAGTCGAGTTTTATGAATTTTTGGGAAAAAGAAAAAAAAAAAAAAAAAAGAAAAAGGATATAAATAAATAAATAAAAAAAGAGAATAAAAGAACCTTCATACGACGAACATTTAAATCGATTTCCCTATCCCTGTCCTCCTTCCACCAATTCTTCGTGACGATAAATTATGTTACCTTCTACGGGAGAAAATTATCTGTGTTGTTAAGTCTACGAAAAAAGAAAAAAAAAAAAAAAAAAAAAAAAAAAAAAAAAAAAAAAAAAAAAAGAAAAAGAGGAAGAAAAAGAAAAACGAAAACCAAAGAAACAATATCGTTAAGTAGTAGAGATTAGTAGTTATGCCAATGAAGGAATGAGAATGATAAGGGAAAAAGAAGAAGAAGAAAAAAAAGAAGAAAAAAAAAAAGGGAAAGATGGATATAGATCCTGTTTAAAGAAGGCTCGCTATTCAAAGTATTAACATTTTTTCCTGTCATCCCTCAGGATGATGTTTTTCTTCCAAAGTTCCCCCGAGATAATGCTTTTTTTGTCTTCCTAGAAATTTCTGGAGGCAGCTCTCATTCATCTTCCACTACGTCGACGAGCTTTTCGCCCTCCTTCCCTCCCTTCTACTCTCTCTCTCTCTCTCTCTCACTCTCTCTCTTTTTCTCGTATATCAAATTAAATCATTAAAGAATTATTTATATAAATTGTACAAATAAATTTATCCCAAATTATTTTCAATTATCATATGCGCGTATCTAATAATTTTCTTTGCTACTGCTGATGGGAGATTAAAAAAAAAAAAAAAAGAAAAAAAAAAAAAAAAAATAAGAAGAAAAAAAACAAAACTGACGACTCGTGCGTGTGTTTGACGAAACGAAGCGAAGCGAAACAAAACGAAAAATAATAAAAAAAAAAAAAGAAGAAAAAATATGAAGGTAGAAGAGAGAGAGAGAGAGAGAGAGAGAGAGAGAAGGGGGAGGGGAGGATATAGAGAGAGATAGAGAGAAAAATGAGGAAAAAGAAAAGATACCAATTAAAAGTTTTCTCTACGAATCGTAGCGAGTAAAGGGAATGGAAGATCGTTGAAAAGCATCGAGAGTTGCTGCATCAATATTATCGGTAAAATTATTGTAAGAGTTAGGCCAGTTAGTTGTCAGAAAGTTTCTATCGCCAACTTTATTCGACTTCCATGCAATCAACTTTGTTAGGAACATTCGTGTTGCAATGGTAACTCTTTCTCTCTCTCTCTCTCTCTCTCTCTCTCTCTCTCTCTTTCTCTCTTATTCCCTCAACTGTGGCGTTAATGCATCGCATGAAATGTCAAGCGAAGCGAGTATCCCAAAGCGACCTTTTCGACGTACACAATCTCTGCTTGTCGCTGTAACGTTTCTATATCTTACAAACTTATAATTACAATCCGTAAAAAAAAAAAAAAAAAAAAAAAAGAAAAAAGAAGAAAAGAAAAGAAAGAAGATCCATACATCCAACGTTCGTCTCTTTTGGCAACGATTAAACGTACCATATCATATAGAAAGATATGAAATTTTAATCATTATTTAGCTACATATATATATATATATATATATATATATATATATAATTTTATCTAATTAACTTTTATTTTGAACATATTTAACTAATTAACAAAATTACATTTTCTCTTTAATTATAATTACGTATCTCTGGTGGCCGTGGATAAGAATAAAAAGTCTGTATTATTGGTTTTACCGAATAGCACTTATACAATATAATGTTAAATGTACAAAGTGCAATAATATAATGATCATCCGTTAGATTTCATATGTGAAAATTTCTAACGCATACATATGTCTCGTCCCATTACAAAATGTATCTATTATGAATATATCTATACGTACATATATATATATATATATATATATATACACGTACGTATACGTATATGTGCACTACGAGTAAATCATAGCGATGTACAATATATTATCGTACATATCCTGTTTAAACCAAAATTTGACTTACACGCTTTATACCGCCCACTAGAAACATTACGTATCTATCTATCTATATATATATATATATATATATATATATATATATATATATATATATATATATATTTACGAGCGCAGCATGATTGTCTGAAATTATTTGATGGAGAAACTTTTTTTTTGGAATGAAGTTAATAAAATGAAGACAGAAAAAAAGGAAATAAAAAAGAAAAAAGAAAAAAAAAAAGTAAAGAAAAGAAGAGAAAAAAGGGAAAATCAAAAAGGGAAGCGAAAAGAAAAATCTTTGGAAATAATTAATTAACATTATTCTTTTTCAAGGATTTTTTTAGATATTAATTATACGATCGTACGTATATATATATATATAATATGCAGATATTGAATTTCGAAATAATGTGGTATATT